>NC_134354.1:470047659-470224920 GCF_048569485.1 Anomaloglossus baeobatrachus | reverse complement strand
TAGTCCCACTAGTGCAAAGACATTTGCAGAGCGCGTCTGCCTGCGTTGCACACTACAACTCATTCTAACCAAGCCATTATACTAGCAAACACTCAGTGTACCTAGTGGCATCCTATACGTGCTATTGGACTTTGCTATAGTCCCACTAGTGCAAAGACATTTGCAGAGCGCGTCTGCCTGCGTTGCACACTACAACTCATTCTAACCAAGCCATTATACTAGCAAACACTCAGTGTACCTAGTGGCATCCTATACGTGGCTATTGGACTTTGCTATAGTCCCACTAGTGCAAAGACATTTGCAGAGCGCGTCTGCCTGCGTTGCACACTACAACTCATTCTAACCAAGCCATTATACTAGCAAACACTCAGTGTACCTAGTGGCATCCTATACGTGGCTATTGGACTTTGCTATAGTCCCACTAGTGCAAAGACATTTGCAGAGCGCGTCTGCCTGCGTTGCACACTACAACTCATTCTAACCAAGCCATTATACTAGCAAACACTCAGTGTACCTAGTGGCATCCTATACGTGGCTATTGGACTTTGCTATAGTCCCACTAGTGCAAAGACATTTGCAGAGCGCGTCTGCCTGCGTTGCACACTACAACTCATTCTAACCAAGCCATTATACTAGCAAACACTCAGTGTACCTAGTGGCATCCTATACGTGGCTATTGGACTTTGCTATAGTCCCACTAGTGCAAAGACATTTGCAGAGCGCGTCTGCCTGCGTTGCACACTACAACTCATTCTAACCAAGCCATTATACTAGCAAACACTCAGTGTACCTAGTGGCATCCTATACGTGGCTATTGGACTTTGCTATAGTCCCACTAGTGCAAAGACATTTGCAGAGCGCGTCTGCCTGCGTTGCACACTACAACTCATTCTAACCAAGCCATTATACTAGCAAACACTCAGTGTACCTAGTGGCATCCTATACGTGGCTATTGGACTTTGCTATAGTCCCACTAGTGCAAAGACATTTGCAGAGCGCGTCTGCCTGCGTTGCACACTACAACTCATTCTAACCAAGCCATTATACTAGCAAACACTCAGTGTACCTAGTGGCATCCTATACGTGGCTATTGGACTTTGCTATAGTCCCACTAGTGCAAAGACATTTGCAGAGCGCGTCTGCCTGCGTTGCACACTACAACTCATTCTAACCAAGCCATTATACTAGCAAACACTCAGTGTACCTAGTGGCATCCTATACGTGGCTATTGGACTTTGCTATAGTCCCACTAGTGCAAAGACATTTGCAGAGCGCGTCTGCCTGCGTTGCACACTACAACTCATTCTAACCAAGCCATTATACTAGCAAACACTCAGTGTACCTAGTGGCATCCTATACGTGGCTATTGGACTTTGCTATAGTCCCACTAGTGCAAAGACATTTGCAGAGCGCGTCTGCCTGCGTTGCACACTACAACTCATTCTAACCAAGCCATTATACTAGCAAACACTCAGTGTACCTAGTGGCATCCTATACGTGGCTATTGGACTTTGCTATAGTCCCACTAGTGCAAAGACATTTGCAGAGCGCGTCTGCCTGCGTTGCACACTACAACTCATTCTAACCAAGCCATTATACTAGCAAACACTCAGTGTACCTAGTGGCATCCTATACGTGGCTATTGGACTTTGCTATAGTCCCACTAGTGCAAAGACATTTGCAGAGCGCGTCTGCCTGCGTTGCACACTACAACTCATTCTAACCAAGCCATTATACTAGCAAACACTCAGTGTACCTAGTGGCATCCTATACGTGGCTATTGGACTTTGCTATAGTCCCACTAGTGCAAAGACATTTGCAGAGCGCGTCTGCCTGCGTTGCACACTACAACTCATTCTAACCAAGCCATTATACTAGCAAACACTCAGTGTACCTAGTGGCATCCTATACGTGGCTATTGGACTTTGCTATAGTCCCACTAGTGCAAAGACATTTGCAGAGCGCGTCTGCCTGCGTTGCACACTACAACTCATTCTAACCAAGCCATTATACTAGCAAACACTCAGTGTACCTAGTGGCATCCTATACGTGGCTATTGGACTTTGCTATAGTCCCACTAGTGCAAAGACATTTGCAGAGCGCGTCTGCCTGCGTTGCACACTACAACTCATTCTAACCAAGCCATTATACTAGCAAACACTCAGTGTACCTAGTGGCATCCTATACGTGGCTATTGGACTTTGCTATAGTCCCACTAGTGCAAAGACATTTGCAGAGCGCGTCTGCCTGCGTTGCACACTACAACTCATTCTAACCAAGCCATTATACTAGCAAACACTCAGTGTACCTAGTGGCATCCTATACGTGGCTATTGGACTTTGCTATAGTCCCACTAGTGCAAAGACATTTGCAGAGCGCGTCTGCCTGCGTTGCACACTACAACTCATTCTAACCAAGCCATTATACTAGCAAACACTCAGTGTACCTAGTGGCATCCTATACGTGGCTATTGGACTTTGCTATAGTCCCACTAGTGCAAAGACATTTGCAGAGCGCGTCTGCCTGCGTTGCACACTACAACTCATTCTAACCAAGCCATTATACTAGCAAACACTCAGTGTACCTAGTGGCATCCTATACGTGGCTATTGGACTTTGCTATAGTCCCACTAGTGCAAAGACATTTGCAGAGCGCGTCTGCCTGCGTTGCACACTACAACTCATTCTAACCAAGCCATTATACTAGCAAACACTCAGTGTACCTAGTGGCATCCTATACGTGGCTATTGGACTTTGCTATAGTCCCACTAGTGCAAAGACATTTGCAGAGCGCGTCTGCCTGCGTTGCACACTACAACTCATTCTAACCAAGCCATTATACTAGCAAACACTCAGTGTACCTAGTGGCATCCTATACGTGGCTATTGGACTTTGCTATAGTCCCACTAGTGCAAAGACATTTGCAGAGCGCGTCTGCCTGCGTTGCACACTACAACTCATTCTAACCAAGCCATTATACTAGCAAACACTCAGTGTACCTAGTGGCATCCTATACGTGGCTATTGGACTTTGCTATAGTCCCACTAGTGCAAAGACATTTGCAGAGCGCGTCTGCCTGCGTTGCACACTACAACTCATTCTAACCAAGCCATTATACTAGCAAACACTCAGTGTACCTAGTGGCATCCTATACGTGGCTATTGGACTTTGCTATAGTCCCACTAGTGCAAAGACATTTGCAGAGCGCGTCTGCCTGCGTTGCACACTACAACTCATTCTAACCAAGCCATTATACTAGCAAACACTCAGTGTACCTAGTGGCATCCTATACGTGGCTATTGGACTTTGCTATAGTCCCACTAGTGCAAAGACATTTGCAGAGCGCGTCTGCCTGCGTTGCACACTACAACTCATTCTAACCAAGCCATTATACTAGCAAACACTCAGTGTACCTAGTGGCATCCTATACGTGGCTATTGGACTTTGCTATAGTCCCACTAGTGCAAAGACATTTGCAGAGCGCGTCTGCCTGCGTTGCACACTACAACTCATTCTAACCAAGCCATTATACTAGCAAACACTCAGTGTACCTAGTGGCATCCTATACGTGGCTATTGGACTTTGCTATAGTCCCACTAGTGCAAAGACATTTGCAGAGCGCGTCTGCCTGCGTTGCACACTACAACTCATTCTAACCAAGCCATTATACTAGCAAACACTCAGTGTACCTAGTGGCATCCTATACGTGGCTATTGGACTTTGCTATAGTCCCACTAGTGCAAAGACATTTGCAGAGCGCGTCTGCCTGCGTTGCACACTACAACTCATTCTAACCAAGCCATTATACTAGCAAACACTCAGTGTACCTAGTGGCATCCTATACGTGGCTATTGGACTTTGCTATAGTCCCACTAGTGCAAAGACATTTGCAGAGCGCGTCTGCCTGCGTTGCACACTACAACTCATTCTAACCAAGCCATTATACTAGCAAACACTCAGTGTACCTAGTGGCATCCTATACGTGGCTATTGGACTTTGCTATAGTCCCACTAGTGCAAAGACATTTGCAGAGCGCGTCTGCCTGCGTTGCACACTACAACTCATTCTAACCAAGCCATTATACTAGCAAACACTCAGTGTACCTAGTGGCATCCTATACGTGGCTATTGGACTTTGCTATAGTCCCACTAGTGCAAAGACATTTGCAGAGCGCGTCTGCCTGCGTTGCACACTACAACTCATTCTAACCAAGCCATTATACTAGCAAACACTCAGTGTACCTAGTGGCATCCTATACGTGGCTATTGGACTTTGCTATAGTCCCACTAGTGCAAAGACATTTGCAGAGCGCGTCTGCCTGCGTTGCACACTACAACTCATTCTAACCAAGCCATTATACTAGCAAACACTCAGTGTACCTAGTGGCATCCTATACGTGGCTATTGGACTTTGCTATAGTCCCACTAGTGCAAAGACATTTGCAGAGCGCGTCTGCCTGCGTTGCACACTACAACTCATTCTAACCAAGCCATTATACTAGCAAACACTCAGTGTACCTAGTGGCATCCTATACGTGGCTATTGGACTTTGCTATAGTCCCACTAGTGCAAAGACATTTGCAGAGCGCGTCTGCCTGCGTTGCACACTACAACTCATTCTAACCAAGCCATTATACTAGCAAACACTCAGTGTACCTAGTGGCATCCTATACGTGGCTATTGGACTTTGCTATAGTCCCACTAGTGCAAAGACATTTGCAGAGCGCGTCTGCCTGCGTTGCACACTACAACTCATTCTAACCAAGCCATTATACTAGCAAACACTCAGTGTACCTAGTGGCATCCTATACGTGGCTATTGGACTTTGCTATAGTCCCACTAGTGCAAAGACATTTGCAGAGCGCGTCTGCCTGCGTTGCACACTACAACTCATTCTAACCAAGCCATTATACTAGCAAACACTCAGTGTACCTAGTGGCATCCTATACGTGGCTATTGGACTTTGCTATAGTCCCACTAGTGCAAAGACATTTGCAGAGCGCGTCTGCCTGCGTTGCACACTACAACTCATTCTAACCAAGCCATTATACTAGCAAACACTCAGTGTACCTAGTGGCATCCTATACGTGGCTATTGGACTTTGCTATAGTCCCACTAGTGCAAAGACATTTGCAGAGCGCGTCTGCCTGCGTTGCACACTACAACTCATTCTAACCAAGCCATTATACTAGCAAACACTCAGTGTACCTAGTGGCATCCTATACGTGGCTATTGGACTTTGCTATAGTCCCACTAGTGCAAAGACATTTGCAGAGCGCGTCTGCCTGCGTTGCACACTACAACTCATTCTAACCAAGCCATTATACTAGCAAACACTCAGTGTACCTAGTGGCATCCTATACGTGGCTATTGGACTTTGCTATAGTCCCACTAGTGCAAAGACATTTGCAGAGCGCGTCTGCCTGCGTTGCACACTACAACTCATTCTAACCAAGCCATTATACTAGCAAACACTCAGTGTACCTAGTGGCATCCTATACGTGGCTATTGGACTTTGCTATAGTCCCACTAGTGCAAAGACATTTGCAGAGCGCGTCTGCCTGCGTTGCACACTACAACTCATTCTAACCAAGCCATTATACTAGCAAACACTCAGTGTACCTAGTGGCATCCTATACGTGGCTATTGGACTTTGCTATAGTCCCACTAGTGCAAAGACATTTGCAGAGCGCGTCTGCCTGCGTTGCACACTACAACTCATTCTAACCAAGCCATTATACTAGCAAACACTCAGTGTACCTAGTGGCATCCTATACGTGGCTATTGGACTTTGCTATAGTCCCACTAGTGCAAAGACATTTGCAGAGCGCGTCTGCCTGCGTTGCACACTACAACTCATTCTAACCAAGCCATTATACTAGCAAACACTCAGTGTACCTAGTGGCATCCTATACGTGGCTATTGGACTTTGCTATAGTCCCACTAGTGCAAAGACATTTGCAGAGCGCGTCTGCCTGCGTTGCACACTACAACTCATTCTAACCAAGCCATTATACTAGCAAACACTCAGTGTACCTAGTGGCATCCTATACGTGGCTATTGGACTTTGCTATAGTCCCACTAGTGCAAAGACATTTGCAGAGCGCGTCTGCCTGTGTTGCACACTACAACTCATTCTAACCAAGCCATTATACTAGCAAACACTCAGTGTACCTAGTGGCATCCTATACGTGGCTATTGGACTTTGCTATAGTCCCACTAGTGCAAAGACATTTGCAGAGCGCGTCTGCCTGCGTTGCACACTACAACTCATTCTAACCAAGCCATTATACTAGCAAACACTCAGTGTACCTAGTGGCATCCTATACGTGGCTATTGGACTTTGCTATAGTCCCACTAGTGCAAAGACATTTGCAGAGCGCGTCTGCCTGCGTTGCACACTACAACTCATTCTAACCAAGCCATTATACTAGCAAACACTCAGTGTACCTAGTGGCATCCTATACGTGGCTATTGGACTTTGCTATAGTCCCACTAGTGCAAAGACATTTGCAGAGCGCGTCTGCCTGCGTTGCACACTCCAACTAATTATAACTAAGTTGCATTGTCAGGGATATTTATTCTTTATTATTCTGCTGTTAATAAAGCTAGACCACCACTGCAATCTTCACCACCTCTCAATTTTTACTACCACATTTTCAGTCCACAATCTTGTCGCAATCAACATGAGTGGCAAAATGACAGATGCTGGTGGAAAGGGGAAGAGGCGTGGTGGAAAAGGCAAAAAAGGTTTTGTCCGTGGGGAAGGTGGCAAAGCTCCATTATCATCTGCTGAAGATAGACCATCTACCAGCAAAAGTAAGATGTCTACTACTTACCGTGGACAATCCGATGTGCTCCCTTTTTTACGGACACGAACAACAGGAAGAAAGGTAGATGATGGGCAAAAAAGGAAAATGCTTGAATGGATCTCAAGTGGTCCAACAAGTGCCCTCTCAGCCACTTCAAGTACCGCATCCAAAAAACACCAGTCCTCTGAGTTGTCATCCCAATCACACTTGATTTCTCCCAGCTCTGAAGTCTCCATCAGCCCTGCACAGTATGGTGGAACTGAGATGGCTGAGTCTGCAGAGCTGTTCAGTCACACTATAGCCTGGGAATCAGAGGTCTGCTCCCAAGCTACAGTGAGTACAGAACAGGAAATGGTCTGCAGTGATGCCCAGAACCTTTGTGACTCAGATTCAGGCCGTGAGGACCAAGTTTCTGAGCATAATGTTGACCCTTTGTCACAAACTGTAACACCTGTGGTTATAGACAATGAGGAACATACTGATGAAGATGAGACGCAGATACCCGATTGGGATGACAACTTAAATATTCCGTCAGGGCAAGAAGAGGCTCGGTCTGAGGGGGAGGGGAGTGCAAACACAACAATTGATGATGACGTTCTAGATCCCACCTACTGTCAACCCCCAGTCAGGCACTCGAGGAGGTCAACAGAGGCGGTGGAGGAGGATGCAACCGACGACGAAGTTACCTTGCGCCTTCCTGGACAGAGTCGGAGCACTGGTAGCACGTCTACAACTGCATCCTCAGCCACCACTCTGCCTATGAGCATTATTCGGGGTGGATCAACAGGTCGCATGGCCTCTAAGCCTTGCCTAGCCTGGTCCTTTTTTCACATCGAAAAAGATCGCCCAACTCATGTGATATGTAACATTTGTCATGATTCTCTTAGTAGAGGTCAAAAGCTCAGCAGTTTGACAACTTCTTCCATGAATCGTCACATGAATAAATATCATAAGTCCCGGTGGGAAGCTCACCGTGCTGCAATGCGGCCTAGCGGAGCGAACCATCCACCGCCCGCCCCTTCCACTGCATCCGCGCGCTCTTCATCTTCTAGGACTGTGGGGACAGCTGCCTCACCTGTTTTTCCACGCAAAACTTCCACCACTGTAACCGCAACAGGCAGTTTGCTTGTAAGGTCGTCAGTTGGTTTGGAAGGGGAAACAAGTGAGTGTGTACAGCTCTCTCAGACATCGATAGCACCAACGTTGGATGAAGGCAACATCATGTCTCCGCCTGCACTTTCCTCACAAACCTGCATTTTTCCAGGGACACCCTACTCAACACCGTCTACACACAGCAGCCAGATCTCTGTCCCTCAGATGTGGTCAAATAAAAGGCCACTTCCTCCGACCCATGACAAAGCTAAGAGGTTGACTCTATCCCTCTGTAAGCTGTTGGCTACCGAAATGCTGCCTTTCCGCCTAGTGGACACACAGGATTTTAGAGACCTTATGTCTGTCGCTGTGCCCCAGTACCAGATGCCTAGTCGCCACTACTTCTCTAAGAAAGGTGTGCCCGCGCTACACCAGCATGTCGCACACAACATCACCGCTTCCTTGAGAAACTCTGTGTGTGAACGGGTGCATTTCACCACCGATACTTGGACCAGTAAGCATGGACAGGGACGTTACATGTCGCTGACTGGGCACTGGGTAACTATGGTGATAGATGGTGAAGGGTCTGCTGCACAAGTCTTGCCGTCCCCACGACTTGTGTGTCAATCCTCTGTCTGTCCAAGTTCCGCCACTGCTTCTGCATCCTCCACCTCATCTGGGTCCTCCACCTCCGCCCCAAGCCTGCCTGGTCAGGCCACCAGCGTTCTCACTGCGCAGAAGGAATCACGCACCCCTCATTACTATGCTGGCAGCAGAGCGCAACGGCATCAGGCGGTCTTTAGCTTGACATGTCTTGGTAATAAGAGTCACACAGCTGAGGAGTTGTGGTCAGCTTTGCGGTCCGAGTTTAATAAATGGTTGTCTCCACTCAAACTGCAGCCTGGTAAGGCCGTGTGCGACAATGCTGCAAACCTGGGTGCGGCACTTCGCCTGGGCAAGGTGACACACGTACCTTGTATGGCTCACGTGTTGAACCTTGTCGTGCAGCAATTTTTAACACACTATCCCGGCCTAGATGGCCTTCTGAACAGGGCACGAAAACTGTCAGCTCACTTCCGCCGTTCAAGCGCCGCAGCAGAGCGACTTGCATCGCTCCAGAAGTCTTTCGGCCTGCCGGTTCATCGCCTGAAATGCGATGTGGCGACACGCTGGAATTCAACTCTCCACATGTTACAGCGACTGTGGCAGCACCGCAGAGCCCTGGTGCAATACGTCATGACGTATAGCCTGGGCCAACGAGATGCAGAGGTGGGGCAGATCACCCTGATGGAGTGGTCTCAGATCAAGGACCTATGCACCCTTCTGCACAGTTTCGACATGGCGACGAATATGTTTAGCTCTGACAATGCCATTATCAGCATGACGATTCCAGTCATTTACATGCTGGAGCACACGCTAAACACTATTCGGAGTCAGGGGGTGGGACAACATGAAGGGGAGGAACTACAGGAGGATTCATATGCGCAAGGGACAACAACATCACGAAGGTCCAGACGTTCATCATCACCAACGCAGCAGGCATGGGACCATGGGGGACAGGGATCGACAAGGGCGCATAGTAGCAGGCGAAATGTTGAGCAAGGTGCAGGAGAACATGAAGAAATGGAGGACGAACTGTCCATGGACATGGAAGACTCAGCGGATGAGGGAGACCTTGGTCAAATTTCAGTTGAAAGAGGTTGGGGTCAGATGTCAGAGGAAGAAAGAACGGGTAGCACCTCTATGCCACAAACACAGCATGGACTTGGTCCGCATGGCTGCGCAAGACACATGAGTGCCTTTTTGTTGCACTACCTCCAACATGACAGTCGTATTGTCAAAATTAGAAGTGATGATGACTACTGGATTGCCACACTATTAGATCCCCGGTACAAGTCCAAATTTTGTGACATAATTCCAGCCATAGAAAGGGACGCACGTATGCAGGAGTATCAGCAGAAGCTGTTACTAGATCTTAGCTCGGCTTTTCCACCAAACAACCGTGCAGGTGCAGGGAGTGAATCTCCCAGTTGTAACTTGACAAACATGGGACGGTCTCGTCATCTTCAACAGTCTACCCGTACCAGTAGGACCTTTTCTGGTGCCGGTAACAGCAATTTTATGGAATCTTTTCATAATTTTTTTAGACCCTCTTTTGCAAGGCCACCAGAGACAACAAGTCTGACACATAGTCAACGGCTGGAGAGGATGATACAGGAGTATCTCCAAATGAACATCGATGCCATGACTGTGCAACTGGAGCCTTGCTCCTTTTGGGCTTCAAACCTACAAAAATGGCCAGAGCTCGCAACTTACGCCTTGGAGATTTTGTCGTGTCCAGCTGCCAGCGTTGTCTCTGAACGTGTATTCAGTGCTGCTGGGTGTGTGCTGACAGATAAGCGCACGCGTCTGTCCAGTGACAATGTGGACAGACTGACGTTCATCAAAATGAACAAGTCATGGATCCAGAAGGAATTTACTACCCCTGTGTCATCCTGGGGAGAGTAAATGCTTGTGGATTTGGAATGTGCTTGATGCAAATCAAAACATCCTGTTTGCAACTAGGGCCCAAGTGCTGCCACTGATGGGGTGGGTGTCTGTGTGGCCCAATTTTTGGAAAAAAGGGAGACTCCGCTTGGAGTAACCCTTGCTTGCTGTGTTTTTAAAAGAAGCCAAGATGAACAAGTCATGGGTCAGCAAAGACTTTGCTACCTACCCCGGTGTCATCCTGGGGACGGTTAAGAATAGCGTAATTTTGAATGTGCTTGATGCAAATCAAAACATCCTGTTTGCAACTAGGGCCCAAGTGCTGCCACTGATGGGGTGGGTGTCTGTGTGGCCCAATTTTTGGAAAAAAGGGAGACTCCGCTTGGAGTAACCCTTGCTTACATTGTTTTTAAAAGAAGCCAAGATGAACAAGTCATGGGTCAGCAAAGACTTTGCTACCTACCCCGGTGTCATCCTGGGGACGGCTAAGAATAGCGTATTTTTGAATGTGCTTGATGCAAATCAAAACATCCTGTTTGCAACTAGGGCCCAAGTGCTGCCACTGATGTGGTGGGTGTCTGTGTGGCCCAATTTTTGGAAAAAAGGGAGACTCCGCTTGGAGTAACCCTTGCTTGCTGTGTTTTTAAAAGAAGCCAAGATGAACAGAGCTGGGATCAGGAAAGACTTTGCTACCTACCCCGGTGTCATCCTGGGGACGGATAAGAATGGCGTATTTTTGAATGTGCTTGATGCAAATCTAGCTGTGAAGTGTACAACTGGGGCACAACTGCTGCCACTGAATGGGTGGGTGTGTGTGGGGCCCAATTTTTGGAAAAAAGGGGAGACTCCGCTTGGAGTAACCCTTGCTTACATTGTTTTTAAAAGAAGCCAAGATGAACAAGTCATGGGTCAGCAAAGACTTTGCTACCTACCCCAGTGTCATCCTGGGGACGGCTAAGAATAGCGTATTTTTGAATGTGCTTGATGCAAATCAAAACATCCTGTTTGCAACTAGGGCCCAAGTGCTGCCACTGATGGGGTGGGTGTCTGTGTGGCCCAATTTTTGGAAAAAAGGGAGACTCCGCTTGGAGTAACCCTTGCTTGCTGTGTTTTTAAAAGAAGCCAAGATGAACAGAGCTGGGATCAGGAAAGACTTTGCTACCTACCCCGGTGTCATCCTGGGGACGGATAAGAATGGCGTATTTTTGAATGTGCTTGATGCAAATCTAGCTGTGAAGTGTACAACTGGGGCACAACTGCTGCCACTGAATGGGTGGGTGTGTGTGGGGCCCAATTTTTGGAAAAAAGGGGAGACTCCGCTTGGAGTAACCCTTGCTTACATTGTTTTTAAAAGAAGCCAAGATGAACAAGTCATGGGTCAGCAAAGACTTTGCTACCTACCCCAGTGTCATCCTGGGGACGGCTAAGAATAGCGTATTTTTGAATGTGCTTGATGCAAATCAAAACATCCTGTTTGCAACTAGGGCCCAAGTGCTGCCACTGATGGGGTGGGTGTCTGTGTGGCCCAATTTTTGGAAAAAAGGGAGACTCCGCTTGGAGTAACCCTTGCTTGCTGTGTTTTTAAAAGAAGCCAAGATGAACAGAGCTGGGATCAGGAAAGACTTTGCTACCTACCCCGGTGTCATCCTGGGGACGGATAAGAATGGCGTATTTTTGAATGTGCTTGATGCAAATCAAAACATCCTGTTTGCAACTAGGGCCCAAGTGCTGCCACTGATGGGGTGGGTGTCTGTGTGGCCCAATTTTTGGAAAAAAGGGAGACTCCGCTTGGAGTAACCCTTGCTTACATTGTTTTTAAAAGAAGCCAAGATGAACAAGTCATGGGTCAGCAAAGACTTTGCTACCTACCCCGGTGTCATCCTGGGGACGGCTAAGAATAGCGTATTTTTGAATGTGCTTGATGCAAATCAAAACATCCTGTTTGCAACTAGGGCCCAAGTGCTGCCACTGATGTGGTGGGTGTCTGTGTGGCCCAATTTTTGGAAAAAAGGGAGACTCCGCTTGGAGTAACCCTTGCTTGCTGTGTTTTTAAAAGAAGCCAAGATGAACAGAGCTGGGATCAGGAAAGACTTTGCTACCTACCCCGGTGTCATCCTGTGGACGGCTAAGAATAGCGTATTTTTGAATGTGCTTGATGCAAATCAAAACATCCTGTTTGCAACTAGGGCCCAAGTGCTGCCACTGATGGGGTGGGTGTCTGTGTGGCCCAATTTTTGGAAAAAAGGGAGACTCCGCTTGGAGTAACCCTTGCTTGCTGTGTTTTTAAAAGAAGCCAAGATGAACAGAGCTGGGATCAGGAAAGACTTTGCTACCTACCCCGGTGTCATCCTGGGGACGGTTAAGAATAGCGTATTTTTGAATGTGCTTGATGCAAATCAAAACATCCTGTTTGCAACTAGGGCCCAAGTGCTGCCACTGATGGGGTGGGTGTCTGTGTGGCCCAATTTTTGGAAAAAAGGGAGACTCCGCTTGGAGTAACCCTTGCTTGCTGTGTTTTTAAAAGAAGCCAAGATGAACAGAGCTCGGATCAGGAAAGACTTTGCTACCTACCCCGGTGTCATCCTGGGGACGGATAAGAATGGCGTATTTTTGAATGTGCTTGATGCAAATCTAGCTGTGAAGTGTACAACTGGGGCACAACTGCTGCCACTGAAGGGGTGGGTGTGTGGGGCCCAATTTTTGGAAAAAAGGGAGACTCCGCTTGGAGTCACCTTGCGGTGTTTTACATGACTTTAGAAGGGCGTGCCATGCCTATATCTGTGTGTCCTCCTCTTTTTCCTTGTCCAGCTGTTTTGTTTTCGCATGAGTACATGTCCTTGTCACTTTCCCATGTGTTTGTGTTGTGTTGTGAGTTGTTTGTCACCTTTTGGACACCTTTGAGGGTGTTTTCTAGGTGTTTTACTGTGTTTGTGATTGCCTGCCATTGTTTCCTATGGGCTCGAGTTCGGTTCGTCGAACGTTCGACGAGCCGAACTCGAGCCAGACCCCCCGTTCGGCGAACCGCCTCGAGCCGAACCGGGACCGGTTCGCTCATCTCTACTCAAGAATAGTCAGAAAGTAAAAAAAAGACATTTCTCATTTTTCTTTTTTTGTTCGTAAGGATTCGCAATCTGCAGTCAATCAGGACTTAATGATTAGTGTTTCCTGTAAGCTGAACAATCTAAAAAGGAAAGTGTTAAAGTTTAAGACCATAAAGCTGGGTTTACACACTGCAACATCTCAAACGACATCGCTGTAACGTCACCGGTTTTGTGACGCAATAGCGTTGTCGTTTGCGATGTTGCAGTGTGTGAAACACATCAGCGACCTGGCCCCTGCAGTGAAGTTGCTGATCGCTACAAATCGTTCAGGACCATTCCTAGGTCCTTTGTTTCCCGCTGTGCAGCATGCATCGCTAGAAAGTTTCAGTGTGTGAAAGACTTTGCAGCAACTTTGTTAGCAACTTCCCTTTCAAAAAGCTGCTTATCAACGTCCCCAACAACCAGCTAGGTCGCTCTGCAGGTCCGGATCGCTGTTGCGTTGTTGGCCAGGTTTGCCTGTTTGACAGCTCACCAGCGACTCAACAGAGACTTAGGGAGGTCGCTGTTACGTCACAAAACCGGTGACGTTACAGCGATGTCCTTTGCGATGTTGCAGTGTGTAAACCCAGCTTTAGTCTGCAGTCACTCTATGTGACTGCAGACTTGTGAATCCTCACATCGCATACAATGAGCGCTCTTCAGATTCGCCAGTGTTAGAGCTGGGAAAAGCGGTCAAGTGATGATAAATATGCAATATACATACACCTGGTGAGAATCCGACTAGATTGGTGTGGCTTCAATCAATGCAAGTGTATTCTGACTGGGAATATGCATATCGCATACTCGCCGCCCTGTGAACGCCATTCATGGCTCTGACACCGGCAATCCTCACAGACTGCTGTCAATTTACTTGTGTATTTAGACTGGACAACCCCTTTAAACAGCATACTAATGAGGTCAACAGGCTCAATTACAGCCGTAATTACAGCACTGACAGCTGCATGAAGGAGCATCAGCGGCCCAGTAGGTGAGTATCCTTTTTTTCCACTTTTTGACCATTTTTTGTTCTATGCCACGTTTTGATTTTAGTGCTATGGATTATAGTTGAAACGGATATCCGAGCCCTTAACAAAAAAAAAAGTGCCTAAGCACTAATGTGGCGCCCTGGACTAGCCAGGTAGCCACAGACAAAACACACACACACACCCACCCCCGGACAGTTACATTAGTCAGACACAAAACCCTTGTTGCCTCCCTCCAGGGTCTGATGTCCACACCAGGTGGGGCGGAGCCAGGTGGTTGGCCCCGCCCACTGAGGAGTTTACAGGCCTGGAGGCGGGAAAAGCAGTCAGTTGGAGTTAGAGTTTGGAGGAGTTGAGTCCAGGAGGTGAAAGTGAGCGGTCACTTACTGCGAGTGTCTGGGTTGGAGCCCAGGCACTGAGAGCAAGGTTGGCAGATGGTAGTGGCCGTCTGCAGGAGTTGGTGGAACTCCGCAGAGCCGTAAGGACCGGGGCTGGGTGGTGGCCCACCAGTACTGGACCGGGGAATGGAGTGAAGCTAAGCACACCCAGGCAGGGCCATCGGACCCCGACCAGGCTTGGAGCCGCCGACAATAGTCAAATCCGAATGTGACAGGAACCCCCGGGGTTCCCTAACAACCAAGTCCCGATTGAAGGCAACCGCTCACACTGTGAGGACATACAGCCACCGCCACCGGCTAGAAGTCCAAGGGCCAGCACCTGCGGGCAAAACGGGCTCCTACGGCACCTATACACCGGGAGCGGACTACCGGTGGGCAACCACAGGAGTCAGAACATTCTAAAAGGTGCAGGGAAAGACAGCCACCATCACCTGTCCGGGGAGAGACACAGCAGCCGGCTGCGGGACCCATCCATCCAGCCGTTTGGTTTACCGGAGACTTTGTGCATCTCTTGCTGAGTGAGTACACCCGTGCCATCCGGCACCGCGCCGCGCTGTTCCTGCAACCCTGCACCTCACCGACCCTGCCTCCCCATCACACCACCGGGCCCCGGGACCACCAACCCCTACTCACGGAGGGGGAAAACAACATCCCAGCTGCTCCCTACCATCGCTCCCGGGATCCCCGTCACCAGCAGCGGTGGTGCCCATCTTCACCACAACCCGTGGGTGGCGTCAGGGACTAAATCCCCAAACAAACCACCCCCTTTTCACTCACGGGTCAGGAGCGCCGCTCGAGTCCCCGGATCTGGCCCACCGCTCGAGCCACCGAGCAGCGCCGGACCCGAGCGTTAGCGAGCGCAGCGCCTCGTCGCCCGCGACACTAACAGACGGGTAGTAGTTGCTACCTACTATAATTCTCACTGCAGCACGGTGAGCATGGATGTGTGAACCCACTAGACCGCAGCGGAGTTATGGTAGCTGACCACAAGCAGGACACGGGAGAGCATAGATGGTGAGCGATAGACTAGGTTTATTGACAATCCTTAAATAGGAAAGGAGTACGAAGGTGACTGGGAGAGGCTCCACCGGACCATGCACCGGACTCCCCTGGAGGAGCAACCGGGAGCAAACCCCTATACAGGGGCTGTCCGACCAAACCCCAGGCGGCCTAAATGCACAATCTCCAAGACAGTGGTTACAACTCACCGCATCACAAGGAAAGAGCAAAGTCTCTGGTTAGTGTACCCAGAAAGTAGCACAGCACAATGTGCGGAGACAAACTTGAAGTAAGTGGAAGTGGCTCCTCCGGATGCAGCACTGCTGTTACAGCAAAGCTCTCTGGACGTTGAACCAAAAGTGGAGCTTGAGACCAGGAAGGAGGCACAGCTTATGGGTCCTTTTGGCAATAGAGAAGCAGCAGTTCCGGAGGCTCAGCAAACAAGAATAAATCTAAGGATAGAAAATTACACATTAGTAAGAGGTACATGTAGAGGTACGCCGCGCGACCCCTACACTGACAACTTACTTAAGGATAGAAAATGTTGCCCAAGCACTTCCCATAAGGGGAGGGTGCTTTGTATACACAGAGCTGCTCAGCAATAGGCTAGGAGGGAATTGCCCTCAAAACAGCTTTGCACTAACTGCGATGTCAGAGGGAGGGGATGAGTCAGAGATCACATGATCCTTAGTGCATGCAGGACTCTGCAGTGTTACTATGGATGTAGGAGAGCAGGGTGCGCATGTGGGCTGTGTCAGCTTGCTGGAAATGGTAAGTACAGAATAGAAAGAAGCCGTTCCAGCCTTGGTGATGCAACGGGGATGCCCCTGGTCCCCATGACCAGCGGGACCAGCGGGAACAGCGCTTGGGGATGGCACAGGACGGAGCATGACACCTACCTGCCTGTTGTGCCCAGCGCCGTTCTTCGCCAGTACTGAGTGGTCACAGCAGCTTCTCTCAGCAATACAGCAGCTTCATCAACAGAGCAGAGAATTCTTGCTTTGTACATGGGGAGGGACAACCAACGTCATGCTGATTGACAGCTGTCTCCCCGCTGCTTAATTGGGGGAGCTGTCTATAAAATCAGCGTGACGTCGGCTGTCCATCCCCTTCTACAGAGCAGAACAGATGAGAAGCCTTCTTTGTACTGACGTGATGTCAGTGGAAGTAGCTGAATCGCCGGCAGGAGCGGTTTGTGACCAGCAGTGTTGGGCACAACAGGCAAGTAGGTACTTGGGCACATTTTCTTTCTTAAAAAAGTCCCAGATATACCCTTTAATGTATTGGATTCTGAGAATGTATGCGAATTGTACTTTATTTTAATATTTTATTTTACATCTTTTTCGGGATTAGGCAAGGAAGCAATGTTTTAACACCAATTGAGAAGACAATATCATCTGGTGGCCCGCTGATTTTAAGCAACTACTGCAGCAAATGGGATCACTTAATAATGCCACTCATAGACCACTGTTATGCAGCTAATGACAAAAGCAGTCCACAAGGTAAGAATTAGGCTAGGGCTACACAGTACCTTTGGCCACGACACCTATCACGCAACCCTGGTTTGCTAGGTGACGCTGCTACATTGCAGCGTGATACATGTGAGTAGGCTTGTATTACAATACCGAGGGTACCTTAACCTGAACAATCAAGTCGCAAAAAATCCTATCATGTCGGATTTTTTGCAACTTGCTTGTCATGGTCGCAGTACCTTTGTGGTCACAAAGCAACCACATTCACATGTACAGTACTGTGATGTTGTAGTGGCACAATGTGCAATTTGGGCATGCGGCGGTGTCACAGCCCCCTCTACAGAGCAGAGCGGATGAGAAGCCTCTGCACTGCTGGGCTCAGTTTCTAAATAAATAGTTGGTCACATAGATCTAGTCACCACATTTAAAGCATAAATTCCACATTAAACAGTTATTTTGGGGTTGACTCATAATATTAAATGTGCTCACAATGAGAGCAGTATAATTTAAGAAGAAATTAAAAGGTGACAACCATATCTTCTGTATAGACTGATCAGAGGCTACTATAATCATTTCTTATTGTGGGCCCGAGGGAAGGCAGTCTGTTACTGTGTACAGAAAAAGATCCAAATGTAATTATTATGAATTCATGTAATTTCAGTTTTACCAAATGTAATATGATATGTATGCCAATATGATCATTCATTTAACTCAAATTGCATTTTGTACATGTAACATCTATTTAAACGCTTAACGAATATAATATGATATATATACCGTATTTTTTGGACGCACCGGACCATAAGACGCACCCTGGTTTTAGAGGAGGAAAATAAAATTTTAAGCAAAAAATGTGGTCATGACACACTGTTATGGGGCAAGGATATGCTGCTGACACTTATGGGGGTAATGTCCCCAAATTCTCTACTAAGGAACCCCAGCCTGGTAATGATCCTCCTGCCTTGTATATGATCCCCATCCTTGTATATATGTCCCTCATCCTGGTATAGCCCCATCCTGCTATATACCACCATCCTGATAAATACCCTCATCCTGATAAATATCCCCATCCTGGTATAGCCTCCATCCTGTTATATACCCCCATCTTGATATATACCCCCATCCTGGTATAGCCCCCATCCTGTTATATACCCCCATCCTGATATATTCCCCCATCCTAATAAATACCTCCATCTTGATAAATACCCCCATCCTGATAAATACCCCCATCCTGCTATATACCCCCCTCCTTCTATATAGCCCCATCCTGCTCATATAGCCCCATCCTGCTCATATACCCCCATCCTGCTCATATACCCCCATACTGCTATATACCCCCATCCTGCTCATAATATACCCCCATCCTGGTATGTGCTTCCATCCTGCTATATACCCCATCCTGCTATATGGCCTGTATCCTATGGCACAGAAAAAAATAAACGTTTATACTCACCTTTCCTCACTCCAGCAGCATTGATCATCTTCCTCTCTGTGTCAGCAGCAGCGCCTCTGACCTGTGTGGAGCCGTCACCGTTCCCCTGCAGCTTCACAATGTCCTCCTGTCTACTGGCCCGCTGATGTGTTTGGAGCCGTGTGCGTACAGTGATGACGTCATCTCTGTGCTCACTGCTCTCTACACAGATTAGTTGGCCGGCAGACAGGAGGACATCGCGAAGCTGCAGGGATCAGTGGCCGGTGAGTATACCGCACTTATTCACTGCCCCCCAGCACTGATGATGATGCACAGGGAGCAGTGAATACAGCCGCACATGATCAATCCAGGCTGTAGTTGCCATGGGTGATCACGCGGGCCGGCTGTTAATTATGCATGCAACCCCCGCCCATCATCTCGCTGAGAGATGATGGGTGGGAGGGTGGGTGTACATATGAAATGAGCGGGCCCACGTGGTTATGGCAGGCGAGGCTACAGCCTGCTCGTGCTGCCGATTACCCGCTCCACCACAGCACCCTCATTTCCCGCAGCCATACATTCAGACTATAAGACGCACCCCCCACTTTCCCCCAACATTTGGGGGGAAAAAAGTGCGTCTTATAGTTTGAAAAATACGGTAATTCAGTTGACTTATTTTCTTTTAAATAAATTGCCAACATTTTATTTATTGCTCCATAGACTAAATTATAAATGTTTTAACTACTAAGAAACAGATATATCTGATGCATATACAAGTGCATCTCAATAAATTAGAATATTATCAAAAAGTGAATTTATTTCAGAAATGCAATACAAAAAGGAAATTTTCAGCGTAAAAAAACTGGGGAAAAACAGGGTTTTTGCCGCGCTAAGAGACCACGAGCATGAATATAACAATTTGTTCTTTTATTTAGGTCATTCCAATGCGTTTCGGAGACTCATCTGCCTCCTTCCTCAGGGAAAAGAATCTTTTCCCTGAGGAAGGAGGCAGATGAGTCTCTGAAACGCGTTGGAATGACCTAAATAAAAGAACAAATTGTTATATTCATGCTCGTGGTCTCTTAGCGCGGCAAAAAAAAAAAAGTTTTTTCCCAGTTTTTTACGCTGAAAATTTGCTCTGTAACGGGGCCACTGCTGAACCACCTAAGCGCTCATCCACGTCTGCAAAGGGGTTGTGACTGGCACAACCCTGCCAGGTGAGTGCATTGTTCTTTTCCTTTTTCACCCTGTAAACTGGGTAAGACAGTATTGCGCCTTTTTCTCTCCCATCACAGCGCATACAAAAAGGAAAACATATATTATATAGAGTGATCTGTTTCAAGTGTTTATTTCTGTTAATGTTGATGATGATGATGATGATTATGGCTTACTGGCAATGAAAACCCAAAAGTCATTATCTCCGAAAATTAGAATATTATTTAAGACCAACTGAAAAAAAGATTTTAAACTCAGAAATGTTGGTGCCTACTGAAAAGTGTGTACAGTAAATGCACTCAATACTTGGTCGTGGCTCCTTTTGCATGAATTACTGCATCAATACGGCATGGCATGGAGTAGAGAAGCCTGTGGTACTGCTGAGGTGTTATGGAAGCCCAGGTAGCTTTGATAGCACCTTCAGCTCATCTGCATTGTTGGGTCTGGTGTCGCTCATCTTCCTCTTGATCTAGGTCAGGCGAGTTTGCTGTCCAATCAAGCACAGTTATACTGTGGTTATTAAACTAGGCATTGGTACTTTTGGCAGTATAGACAGGGGCCAAGTCCTGCTGGAAAATGAAATTGCCATCTCCAAAAAGCTTGTCTGCAGTGGGAAGCATGAAGTGCTCTAAAATTTCCTGGTAGACGGCTACGCTGACTTTGGTTTTGATAAAACACAGTGGGCGTACACCAGCAGATGACAGCAGTCAGCAGTCTTCTTCATGCTTGTGTAGCCTACTGAATTAGACTAAGGGTGGTGTCACACACAGCGACGACGACAATGACGTCGCTGCTACGTCACCAATTTCTGTGACGTTGCAGCGACGTCCCGTCGCTGTCGCTGTGTGTGACATCCAGCAATGACCTGGCCCCTGCTGTGAGGTTGCCGGTCGTTGCTGAATGTCCAGCTTCATTTTTTGGTCCTCGCTCTCCCGCTGTGATGCACACATCGCTGTGTGTGACAGCGAGAGAGCGACGAACTGAAGTGAGAAGGGAGCAGGAGCTGGCGCCTGGCAGCTGCGGTAAGCTGTAACCAAGGTAAACATCGGGTAACCAAGGGAAGACCTTTCCCTGGTTACCCGATATTTACCTTCGTTACCAGCGTCCGCCACTCTCGCTGCCAGTGCCGGCTCTCTGCTCTCTGCACATGTAGCTGCAGTACACATCGGGTAATTAACCCGATGTGTACTGTAGCTAGGAGTGCAGGGAGCCAGCGCTAAGCAGTGTGTGCGGCTCCCTGCTCTCTGCACATGTAGCTGCAGTACACATCGGGTAATTAACCCGATGTGTACTGTAGCTAGGAGTGCAGGGAGCAAGTGCTAAGCGCGGCTCCCTGCTCTCTGCACATGTAGCACAGCGACACGTGTCGTTATGATCGCTGCTGCTTCTGCTGTGTTTGACAGCTAAGCAGCGATCATAACAGCGACTTACAAGGTCGCTGTTGCATCACAGAAAATGGTGACGTAACAGCGACGTCGTTGTTGCTGTCGCTATGTGTGAACCCAGCTTAAGGCACCATTTTAAATGCCTAGGAAGCCTTTGCAGGTGTTTTGTGGTAATTATTCTAATTTTCTGAGACAATGACTTTCGGGTTTTAATGGCTGTTGGGTTTCAGCATTAACAGAAATAAACACTTGAAATAGATCACTCTGTAATGACTATATATAATATATGTTTCCTTTTTGTATTGAATTACTGAAATAAATATATATAAGTACAGTATATTGTGCATCCTGGCAATGTGATAAACATTGCTGAATTTGGAGCGAACTGTGATTCTCCAGATTTTCTTTTTTTCTGGAAATTGTTGGCAATGCTGTGCAAATAACATAAAAACAGATATTTAGGAAATAATATACCAGTGGCAATCTATATCATCTTTATAGTAATGATTAGATTTTGATGGCTTCATATGCTTTACAACTCTTTAAACATGTTTCTTAAACATGTAAAAACAGTAAAATGTGAAATAGCGTTTTGCTCTTTGCAATGTGCTGGATGTTGCAGGTTCTTAGTAACATAATGGGCACAAATGGAATATTCAGTCTCCATTTACTCCAAACATAACAGTCCTCAGCAGCCCTACTAATGTGGAATATATTCTGCCTGTACAATTCTGCATCTTCTCACTTCTTACATGTCGAATTCTACAATTTGCACAATATGAGTACTGTTGTTCCTCATGTCATAATGACCTGAAGTTACAATATTTTCGATGAACAATGGCTTTACCTGAGTCTTGAAACATCATCATTAAAGGGAGTCCATCAACATATTCATGATGCCCAAACAATGGGCTGCATCAATCTGACACTGGTTGCGCGATTGTACAAGGTATGTTTTGTCATTCTAAAGTAGACATACTTTAATATCCTGAATGGAGATTATGCGTCTTGGTTGACAAGTTTGAGGGAGGTTCCCAATTACTTCTCATTGCCCTGAGTGTTTTCTCTAAAAAGACTCTCCCAATGTGTACATAGAAAGAGAGACCTATCAGTTAACTGGAGCATAATGAGAAGCCGGCCAGGGACCAATCTCGGACTAACCAGCCAAGATACACAGCTTCTGGACCAGATTTTCAAAGTATGTTTACTCTGGAATGCTTTAGTGTTTTATGGTTATACGTACATTGCTTCAATTACATAACCAGTGTGCGCAGCATAAATCTGTTGATAGGTTTCCTTTAAAACTACAATCTAACCATAATAATCTGCATTTGGAGATGATCTTATCTTTTCATATTGAAATCCACCCGATTCAGTTAATTTTTCCCAATTCCCAAGATTCGCTTTGCGGAGAAAATATTGACCATTCTCAGGTACTCCAATTTCTCTTAATGGATGTGTATAACACTCTGAGGTCTCCTAGGACTACATGCAAGGCCACTGCTAGAAATTTTAGCGCCCCATACTGGCACATTTTTTTAGCCCCTTAGCCCCCTTGAGACTCCACCCAGGCACTACCCCAGCTCGGCCTCCACCACTCAAACATTCCACACTCTCACCACCATGCTCGGAAAAACATATATATTTATATATATATATATATATTATATATATATATATATATATATATATATATATATATATATATATATATATATATATATATATATATATAACAAGCCATGGAGAAAAAGACATGGATCGCACATCCCAAAAATACATTGATCTAAAAGCCGCTAGGCAAAAATTTAAATAGAACATGAGGTTCTTAGTTACCATTCTGATCAGACTGTATTAAGCCCACTGCCACGTCACGGCGAACCTCTTGAGTGGGTCCCTAATCTAAAGCCTTTATGGTGCGGCACTGTGCACCAACCACTGCCACGGCGACAAAGCACCAGCAAGGCAGGCGACCTGGCGCCTCACAGCACCCATGCTGCAAGGCAAAGCCTCCAAGGCTCCAGGCCGCACTGCCCCACTGTCACGACATCACCACAACAGCGGCCAATGCACAGCACCAACACACGGTGAGAGAAGCTGCGCACTCACCTCCCACCGGCTCCCATGTGTAAACTGGGAGAAAAAAAGGCTGACCCCTCTTGCAGTCTCCTGCTGATTAAAAACACCTGTGCCAAATGGGGGGAGTGCAGATCCAAGCAAAAAACAGAGGGGGATAGACTGTTATATAACAAGCCATGGAGAAAAAGACATGGATCGCACATCCCAAAAATACATTGATCTAAAAGCCGCTAGGCAAAAATTTAAATAGAACATGAGGTTCTTAGTTACCATTCTGATCAGACTGTATTAAGCCCACTGCCACGTCACGGCGAACCTCTTGAGTGGGTCCCTAATCTGAAGCCTTTATGGTGCGGCACTGTGCACCAACCACTGCCACGGCGACAAAGCACCAGCAAGGCAGGCGACCTGGCGCCTCACAGCACCCATGCTGCAAGGCAAAGCCTCCAAGGCTCCAGGCCGCACTGCCCCACTGTCACGACATCACCACAACAGCGGCCAATGCACAGCACCAACACACGGTGAGAGAAGCTGCGCACTCACCTCCCACCGGCTCCCATGTGTAAACTGGGAGCAAAAAAGGCTGACCCCTCTTGCAGTCTCCTGCTGATTAAAAACACCTGTGCCAAATGGGGGGAGTGCAGATCCAAGCAAAAAACAGAGGGGGATAGACTGTTATATAACAAGCCATGGAGAAAAAGACATGGATCGCACATCCCAAAAATACATTGATCTAAAAGCCGCTAGGCAAAAATTTAAATAGAACATGAGGTTCTTAGTTACCATTCTGATCAGACTGTATTAAGCCCACTGCCACGTCACGGCAAACCTCTTGAGTGGGTCCCTAATCTAAAGCCTTTATGGTGCGGCACTGTGCACCAACCACTGCCACGGCGACAAAGCACCAGCAAGGCAGGCGACCTGGCGCCTCACAGCACCCATGCTGCAAGGCAAAGCCTCCAAGGCTCCAGGCCGCACTGCCCCACTGTCACGACATCACCACAACAGCGGCCAATGCACAGCACCAACACACGGTGAGAGAAGCTGCGCACTCACCTCCCACCGGCTCCCATGTGTAAACTGGGAGCAAAAAAGGCTGACCCCTCTTGCAGTCTCCTGCTGATTAAAAACACCTGTGCCAAATGGGGGGAGTGCAGATCCAAGCAAAAAACAGAGGGGGATAGACTGTTATATAACAAGCCATGGAGAAAAAGACATGGATCGCACATCCCAAAAATACATTGATCTAAAAGCCGCTAGGCAAAAATTTAAATAGAACATGAGGTTCTTAGTTACCATTCTGATCAGACTGTATTAAGCCCACTGCCACGTCACGGCGAACCTCTTGAGTGGGTCCCTAATCTAAAGCCTTTATGGTGCGGCACTGTGCACCAACCACTGCCACGGCGACAAAGCACCAGCAAGGCAGGCGACCTGGCGCCTCACAGCACCCATGCTGCAAGGCAAAGCCTCCAAAGCTCCAGGCCGCACTGCCCCACTGTCACGACATCACCACAACAGCGGCCAATGCACAGCACCAACACACGGTGAGAGAAGCTGCGCACTCACCTCCCACCGGCTCCCATGTGTAAACTGGGAGCAAAAAAGGCTGACCCCTCTTGCAGTCTCCTGGTGATTAAAAACACCTGTGCCAAATGGGGGG
Organism: Anomaloglossus baeobatrachus; assembly: GCF_048569485.1. Taxonomy (NCBI): domain Eukaryota; kingdom Metazoa; phylum Chordata; class Amphibia; order Anura; family Aromobatidae; genus Anomaloglossus; species Anomaloglossus baeobatrachus. The sequence continues at coordinate 470,199,846 of NC_134354.1, read as the reverse complement.
AGTGCAGATCCAAGCAAAAAACAGAGGGGGATAGACTGTTATATAACAAGCCATGGAGAAAAAGACATGGATCGCACATCCCAAAAATACAGTGATCTAAAAGCCGCTAGGCAAAAATTTAAATAGAACATGAGGTTCTTAGTTACCATTCTGATCAGACTGTATTAAGCCCACTGCCACGTCATGGCGAACCTCTTGAGTGGGTCCCTAATCTAAAGCCTTTATGGTGCGGCACTGTGCACCAACCACTGCCACGGCGACAAAGCACCAGCAAGGCAGGCGACCTGGCGCCTCACAGCACCCATGCTGCAAGGCAAAGCCTCCAAGGCTCCAGGCCGCACTGCCCCACTGTCACGACATCAGCACAACAGCGGCCAATGCACAGCACCAACACACGGTGAGAGAAGCTGCGCACTCACCTCCCACCGGCTCCAATGTGTAAACTGGGAGCAAAAAAGGCTGACCCCTCTTGCAGTCTCCTGCTGATTAAAAACACCTGTGCCAAATGGGGGGAGTGCAGATCCAAGCAAAAAACAGAGGGGGATAGACTGTTATATAACAAGCCATGGAGAAAAAGACATGGATCGCACATCCCAAAAATACATTGATCTAAAAGCCGCTAGGCAAAAATTTAAATAGAACATGAGGTTCTTAGTTACCATTCTGATCAGACTGTATTAAGCCCACTGCCACGTCACGGCGAACCTCTTGAGTGGGTCCCTAATCTAAAGCCTTTATGGTGCGGCACTGTGCACCAACCACTGCCACGGCGACAAAGCACCAGCAAGGCAGGCGACCTGGCGCCTCACAGCACCCATGCTGCAAGGCAAAGCCTCCAAGGCTCTAGGCCGCACTGCCCCACTGTCACGACATCACCACAACAGCGGCCAATGCACAGCACCAACACACGGTGAGAGAAGCTGCGCACTCACCTCCCACCGGCTCCCATGCGTAAACTGGGAGCAAAAAAGGCTGACCCCTCTTGCAGTCTCCTGCTGATTAAAAACACCTGTGCCAAATGGGGGGAGTGCAGATCCAAGCAAAAAACAGAGGGGGATAGACTGTTATATAACAAGCCATGGAGAAAAAGACATGGGTCGCAAATATATTATATATATATATATATATATATATATATATATATATACATACACACACACATAGTCATGGCCAAAAGTGTTAATACCCTTGAAGTTGTTCCAAAAAATTAAGTATTTCCCTCAGAAAATTAATACGCCCTCTACGCTGCTCCTGTCCATAATAAACCCTCTGCACCGCCTGTATAGCATACCTAGACACAATGCCCCATGTATAATATCCCCACACACACACTGCTCCTCTGTAAAATGTTCCCTCCACACACTGCTCCTCTGTATAATATCCCCCCACACACAGCTTCTCTGTATAATATCCCCCTCCACACACACACAGCTCCTTTGTATCATATATCTCGTACACACATTGCTCTTCACTATACTATCCCCCCCCACACACACACACACATTACCCCTTTTTTTAATATCCTTATGGTATATATGTCCCTTTCCTGGTATATATGTCCCCATCCTGGGTCGTTCCTGATATGTATGTCCCCATCCTGGTTTATTGTCCCCTTACTAGCATATATGTCCTCATCCTGGTATATATGTCCTGATTCTGGGACCCTCCTGGTATATATGTCCCCATCTTGTTATATACATATCCCGTCCTGGTATGTATATCCCCTCCTGGGCACATTCTAATATATATGTCCCCTTCCTTGTATATATGTCCTCCTTCTTGTATATATGTCCCCTTCCAGGGCTCCTCCTGGCATATATATATCCCCTCCTGGGCACATTCTGGTATAATATCCCCATCCTGGTTTTGTCCCCTTCCTGGTATCTATGACCTCCTTCTTGTATATATACCCCTTCCAGGGCACCTCCTGGCGTATTTATATATCCACATCCTGGGCACATTCTGGTGTATATGTCCCCATTCTGGTTTTTGTCCCCTTCCTTTTATATATGTCCTCCTTCTTGTATATATGTCCCCTTCTAGGGCCTCTTCTGGTGTATATTTATATCTTTCCTCCTGGTCACATTCTGGTATAATGTCGTCCCCATCCCAGTTTTTGTCCCCTTTTTGGTATATATGCCCTCCTTCTTGTATACATCCCCTTCCAGGACCTCTCCTTTTATATTTGTCTGCTGCAAAAAGAAAAAAGAAAACATATTGCGCAGTGTCCTCTCTGAGCCGCCATGCATTTAAGCTGGATGTGCACCCTCTGACGCGCATCCAGCTAAAGTAAGGCAGGGGTTGCTGACTGCAGGCTCCCCACCACCCCCGGCGATCTTCAGTTCTTTGAGTACCTACCATTCCCTGCTGAATGCCACATCCTCACAACCTCTGCGTTGCCTGTAGCACTGTGATAAGGCGCAGAGTGATGACCTCATCACGCTAGGCTGTGGGATGACATACCACCTCCCTGCTCTGCTCCACTCTCCTTGCTTCGGGCCACATGGCTATTTTGCATGTGATGCCCTAGAAGGGCTTCGCAGGCATTGTAATCATATGTTGTGGCTGAAGAGATATGCCGGGCTTCACTGCTGTGACTGTTACTAGGGCTCGGTGAAGAGGGGGGCAAGGCCAGGGCAATAAAGCTAAGTAATTACCATTGGCACAGCCAGACCCCCCATCTTCACCAGGCCCGGTACACCGTCATGGTTGTAGTGCCCTGATGGCGGCCTTGACTACATGCAACCCATTTCAAGCTCTTTGATGTAAACACAGCCTTAGTAAATGTCACTGTAGAAATGGATGGTATCCCAGAAGTAACCAACAGCCCATTTGATAATCTTATCAGTTCCAGTTAGTCAACCCTTGCCAAAAAGAAGACAATAAGAAATGATAGGGAGGTACACATACAGAAAGCATAATGTGTCAGCAGTCCACAGTAAAGCTGGTGTCACACATAACGACAACGACAATGACATCCCTGTTACGTCACCATTTTCTGTGACGTAACAGCGACCTTGTAAGTCGCTGTTATGATCGCTGCTTAGCTGTCAAACACAGCGACACAGCAGAGATCATAACGTCACTACATGTGCAGAGAGCAGGGAGCCGCGCACACTGCTTAGCGCTGGCTCCTTGCTCTCCTAGCTACAGTACACATCGGGTTAATTAACCCGATGTGTACTGCAGCTACATGTGCACAGAGCAGGAGCCGGCACTGGCAGTGAGAGCGGCGGAGGCTGGTAACGAAGGTAAATATCGGGTAACCAGGGAAAGGTCTTCCCTTGGTTACCCGATGTTTACAGCGGTTACAGCTTTCCGCAGCTGCCAGACGCCGGCTCCTGCTCCCTGCTCGCTTCATTTTGTCGCTCTCTCGCTGTCACACACAGCGATGTGTGCGTCACAGCGGGAGAGCGACGACGAAAAAATGAAACAGGACATTCAGCAACGAGCAATGACCTCACAGCAGCGGCCAGCTCGTTGCTGGATGTCACACACAGCAACAGCGACGGGATGTTGCTGCAACGTCACAGAAAATGGTGACGTAGCAGCGACGTCGTTGTTGTCGTCGCTGTGTGTGACACCACCTTAAGGTGTGGAGTGTACAGCTGTCGATTGGACTAGTAAAACAGGAGTTCAAAACCAGATATGCATAGTTAAATGTCTTTTTTTAAAAAACCTTCTTCAGTAAATTGACATGATAAGAAATGCTATGTAGGTGCACATCTAAAAAGCCAGAACTTGCAACAGTTTGCCCTATTTGTGTGGCATAAACAAAATTGACCTGCCCAGTTTGTGAAGTAGAAAAATTGAATTTATGCAATTTGGTGCAATTTTCTTTTGAATAAAAAAAACAACTATTCTCCTTTCACTAAAAGGATTGCACAAGAAATGACAAACATTCAATATAGTCATTTGTGACTAGTATGCACGCCATCTCTAACTGACGCTATTTTCAGATTTTTTTTTTCTGTAAAAATATTGTGCTATCTTGCCTCTGTTTTCTGGTGTATTATGAATGAAGAAAAAAAAAATGTAATTGTAATTCAAATGCAGTAGGGCAGATGGCAGATATGTCATATCACTGATTAATTACACTTAAGGCACTGTTACATGCAGCGACGTATCTAACGATATATCGCTGGGGTCACGGATTCCGTGACGCACATCCGGCATCGTTAGTGACGTTGTTGCGTGTGACACCAACGAGCGCCCGTTAACGATGGAATATACTCACCATATCGTCCATCGTTGATGCGTCGTTCATTTTCAAAAAATCGTTGATTGTTGAGGACGCAGGTTGTTCGTTGTTCCCGAGGCAGCACACATCTCTGTGTGACACCTCGGGAACGACGAACTACAGCTTACCTGCGGCCGCCGGCAGTGAGGAAGGAAGGAGGTAGGCGGGATGTTACGGCCGCTCATCTCCGCCCCTCCGCTTCTATTGGGCGGCCGCTTAGTGATGCCGCTGTGACACCGCACGAACCGCCCCCTTAGAAAGGAGGTGGTTTGCCGGACACAGTGACATCGCTAGGCTGGTAAGTCCGTGTGACGGCTCCTAACAATATTGTGCGACACGGGCAGTGATTTGCCCGTGACGCACAAACGACAGGGAGTGGGTACGCTCGCTAGCGATATCGCTAGCGATATCGCTGCGTGTAAAGCCCCCTTTAGTTTGGACCTGCTGCTAGCACGTCTCCCATCTCTATCATCCTAGCAGCTGAATCTTTGTATTATTCACAGGCTAGTATAGTCATCTTCACTGCTGCAGTTGTACAACACAGTACTGTACGTAGCATTTTTCAATGTTTTAGGGCTTTCTCTCGCTCTCTCTCTATTGCTGAGCTGTGACTTCTGATGTCCTCTCACAAGGAAATGGGCAAGGATCTGAAGGAAATGGACAGCATGTGACTTAAATATGAGTGTCTGAGCAAAGGGTCTGAATACTTATGAACATGCAATATTTCAGTTTTTCTTGCTTAATAAATTTGGAAAAATTTCTATATTCTGTTTTTTTTCTGTCAAAATGGGGTGCAGAGTGAACATTAATGAGAAAAAATGAACTTTTTTCAATTTACTAAATAGCTGCAATGAAACAGAGTGAGAAATTTAAAGGGGTTTGAATACTTTCTGTACCCACTTTATATATAAAGCGATTTCCAAAGGCATGCAGCCAAAGGAACGACTGGCTGTATTAGAGTTCCAAAGTATGGAAAAAAGTAACACCCAGACCTGGTAAAATATTCTTTAGATACAAAAGATTACCCGAATTAAATGGTATCTATTAGTATAAAAAATAAATATGGAAACACGTTACATCAACATGGAGAAGGAAATGTGATGTTACTGTTGACAAGTGTAAGTTAGCTAGGAGAGCATTACACTAATATTACTATAAATGAATATAGGGATGTACTGTACATAGAGTTAGCAATCGCAATTGTATACCAAAACACCTAAAATGAAAATGCACAGTTCATATGATTAGAGGTAATTCAAGGTCTCAGAGTAAGGAGGTAACCCTCCGCAACACGTTCCGAACCAAAAAAACTCTGCCATGAGGTGGTTTTTATATTTATTGGAAGGATGTTACCTTTTTTAACTTTTTGAAAATAAAGAATTCATTTTTACGGATACTTGCTGGAACTGGATGCGGGATTTTCTTTCCTATCTACTATGATCACAGTGGGGCTCTGCTGAACATCTCTGTGCACCGTTTTGGCCATTATTGGATCGCTAGGTGGGTGAGCTGGTTTTTCTCCCTTCTCTTCATTTATGCTCAAGTATAGTATATAAATATTTAGCCTAAAGTGCATAGTGCAAGATAGTAACAAGGTCTGAACATCCCTTCTTCTATTATGGCATTGTGGACCACTTGCACATGCACGGACTCCCTGGAACATCGTTTTCTGGGGATTGCCCATGGCGTGCGTTCCACCTCCCGGAAAAGTGGATCCTTAATGATCGTGCTGTTGGCTCCCATTCCACCGCACATGTGGTCTGTTCCATATGCGGTCCCATATGTTTCATTATGGGTATGAACCCTTTATATCACCACAGGACACTCGGTTAACACCCACACATGCCCCCTGAAGAGGCAGGGTGAAACGTACACTCCAGACAATTAATTGCAAGGTAGAGCATCCATATGGATTAGTTTTGCTTTTTATAACTAATATAACTATATTGTCTGCCTTCTTGATTATTACTATGTTTTACTGATACTATCTTGCACTAATACATATATAAATAACTATAATAATAAATAATAATAATAATAATAATAACTATATACTAAACTTGAGCACCTCTAATCATATGAATTTCTGCATTTTGATTTTAGGTGTTTTGGTATACAATTGCTATTGGTAACACTATATACATCCCTATATTCATTTATAGTAATATTAGTGTAATGCTCTCCTAGCTAACTTACACCGACATCACATTTCCTTACTCCACGTTGATGTAACGTTTTTCCATATTTACTTTCCATACTAATAGATGCCATTTATTTTAAGTACCGGTAATCTACCTTTAGAATATTCTTCCTGGTCTGGGTTTTCCTACCCCCTTTTTTCCATATCTTGTAATTCTAATAAAGCCATTCTGATTTTAACAGGTGTCCTTAATAAGAACAATATTTTAATTATTTGCGGATTCATGACAGTTCCTTAATTCCTTTGGCTGTACGCCTATGGACATTGCTTCATATATGATTTAATTTGCCGCCTACCGGGTCAATTATTAGATAGTTAATTTCAAGAATTATATAATATATATAATTTTTTGCAGTGCAATATATTTAAAAGGATTTTCCACCACTCGGATTACCCCTTCCTTAATATTACATACTCCAATGTAAGAAATAACACTTTATACTCACCTCCCATGCCAGCACTGTTCTAGCGATGTTGGTGCTAGGTCTCTTGAGGATTGCCTGACATTGTTATGTCATATCATTTTATTGTAGGAGGAATATAGTATTTAAAGAGAAGTTCTCCGAATAGTGGACAACCCCTTGAAGAAGCTAACAGTACAAAGTACATCAGCAACATAACAACTAGCTAATTATAGCTAGAATCCTGTCTTGCAAGATGACAGAACACATCCGCATTATAGAACACTGTTTAGATGCACACGCGCACACAAAATTATAACACAACAGTATAAGTGGGATGAGTGATATCTTTACATGAACAAGCAGTATTTTTCTTATGTTTTTTCATCAAATTGTTTTTCTTAGTTTTTTTTTATATTATTTTTAGATGGAAAGTGATGGGTTAAAAGGGAGGGAAGGGGTACAAGGAAGAAAAGGGGGAAAAGAGAAAAACAATCACAGAAAAAAAAAAACATGCTGTGTTGAACATGTATGGACGCTTCCCTTAATGCAAAGGAAAAGTGACTGTCTATGAGATTAGACTATGAATTTATGCCTCTACAAAATATGAATTTGCATCTGAAGTTGCTGTGGGCAAATGCTCTACTTTTTCTTTAGAAAACAACTTAAATCAATTTCTTATAATGTTCATGAATGAGTTAACTGTTATTTATTAAACTTAATTTTATAAGATGGGAACAATAGCTTAAAAGAGGTTTCCACTATTAATTTTACCTCCTTTCATTTGTCCTAACTCTTCCTAGTAAACACTTTACTAATATACTTCTACTACCTGACCCGCTCTTGTAATCTCATCTCTCTGCGGCTCCTATATCCTTCTGTTCTTAGGCTATGTGCGCACTTTGCGTCGAGGTAGTTGCAGTTCTAAACGCATCCTTTCGCAGAAATGTTTTTTGACAAAATTGGTTTTGACCACAAAAACGCGATAAATACGCATGCGTATTTACCGCGTTTTTGCCGCGTTTTTAGAGCAATTTACATTCTTTTCCATTGCTTTAAGTCAGATGCGTTTTGAATACAAATACACTACTAAATAAAGTTTAAACATTCAAACACTATGAAAAAAACGATATAAAATGGTAACAAAAATCAAGATTATTAACAATCAAAAATTGGCTTATTTTTATTAAAATGATAAGTTTGTAATAATAATTATGGATAAAATTACATTTATTTATGGAGTTTCTTAAAAATAATTGTCGGACTGTGTGTGTGTAAAGGGACATATCATGCCATTAATATTTTGTCAAAAACGCATGTAATTAATTGGTCCTAAACGCATTTTTTCAGCGTCAAAAAAGCATGTAAAATGCAAGAATTTTGATGTTGCTTGCGTTTTGCAACTTACCATTGACTTCAATGTTAGCAAAACGCTGCCCAAATGTCAAAAACAATTGACATGCTGCTTCTTTAAACGCTGAGTTTTTGCCCAAAAATATGCAAATTAAACGCTGCCTTTTTAACTGCAAAGTGTGCACAAGAAATCCCCATTTCCCATAGACTTTGCTTGAAAATCAAAACGCATGCCTTTGGGCATTAAAATGCTGCAGTTCAAAACGCTGCGGAAACGCAGGTAAAAACGCAAAGTGCGCACATAGCCATATTCTCGCACTGCTACTTATGATTTGGGATCAGAATGGAATGAACTGAACAGGGCACATCACAGGTGGAGGCTGGGCTGCCTTTTGGTGATTGATAGCAGTCTGATCACACATGCTCAGATTAAACCTTACTCTGCTCTCAGCCTAGAACTTGGTTTGCAGTACAGTGCATTCATATAACAAGTGCTGCGATGTGCTGATCATTAGATAGTCTATCACAGGCCTTGTTGTTGTGAATGTTAGTTATGTTTTGGCTGCTGGGAGGCTCCCTCTGGTGGCCAGGAATAGTTTGGACTTGGACCAGGTGTGTTGTGCAATGGGCGTTTCCTCTGCTAACTCTCTGCTTATTTAAATCCTGGTCTGATAGCTGGCTTTGCCGGATGTCAGTTGTTCTTTGTATCACCAGCCTGCTTCATTCTGCTCCACACCACATCTACCTCAAATAAGTGCTTGCTCTTTATTTATTGTTTGGTTCTTTTGCTCTTGTCTGGGTTTGTCATTTGCTGTGGTTGTTTTCAGTTTAGTTGCATGCAGGGATTTTCCCCTCAGTGGTTTGGCTGGGGAACTCCCTGCAATTCTGTTTGGAGTATAGCTCCTTTGGGTCCATGTGTTTGTGACTTGTTGAATTTGTTATGATTCTTGTTTCCTGTTCATTGGTATGACAAAAGCACCTGGTATAGGACGGTCAGATCGTGCGATCTGAGGGCCTTTTTATACTAACAGGAATTTGGAATTTTGCAGGGTTTTACTCTGGCCACCATCAGTCCCTGTCCTGTCCTTTCCTATTTTAGTCAGTTTTGCTAATCCTGTCATCTACCTGTGTATTGTGTTTTTCCTATATCACCGCAGTCTTTGAATGTGGGGGGCTAGCTATTCTTGTCTATTTTCTGAGTCAGAGAGTTATTCATCTTTCCTTCCTTTAGGATAGTTAGTTCTCCGGCTGGGTTCGCGGTGCACAGGATGTTAGTTCACCCCTTGGCTACTTCTAGTTGTGATGGCTAGTAAGGGGATGGCGGCCAGATTAGTTGCCAATGCTCTTGTCACCTTTTACCAATGATTTGTGAAGGTATTCCATGGTTCCAGATCATAACACCTTGTCATATGAAGGCATTGCAGTGCAAGGCAGCCTTCAGACTAAGGAGAGTTAAGCTTGATGTGAGTTCGGTCATACGTGGTGCCGACTAAATTTGTTGAAGCCTTGAACTGTTTTCAACTGACAAGCCCTGAGATATACTATATAACGATTGGCACATTACACACTTGTCAGATGAAAGCACCAGACTGCAAAGCAAGCTCCAGGCAGAGAGTGAAGTCTGTTCTTAGCATGCGTGCTCATACTTCTGTCACTCACAGAGAGACAGCCACACCCCCACCAGTGATGTGCCCTGTTCAGTTCATCACATTCCGACCCCCAAATCAGAAGTAGCATAGCCAGAGTAAAGCTGGTGTCACACTAAACGACAGCGACAACGACGTCGCTGTTACGTCACCATTTTCGGTGACGTAACAGCGACCTTGTAAGTCGCTGTTATGATCGCTGCTTAGCTGTCAAACACAGCAGAAGCAGCAGCGATCATAAGGTCGCTGTGCTACATGTTCAGAGAGCAGGGAGCCGCGCTTAGCGCTGGCTCCTTGCTCTCCTGCAGCACACATCGGGTTAATTAACCCGATGTGTGCTGCAGCTACATGTCACAGTTCAGAGAGCAGGGAGCCGCGCTTAGCGCTGGCTCCTTGCTCTCCTGCAGCACACATCGGGTTAATTAACCCGATGTGTGCTGCAGCTACATGTCACAGTGCAGAGAGCAGGGAGCCGCACGCACTGCTTAGCGCTGGCTCCTTGCTCTCCTTGCTACAGTATACATCGGGTTAATTACCCGATGCATACTGCAGCCACATGTCACAGTGCAGGAGCCGGCACTGGCAGCAAGAGCGGAGGCTGGTAACCAGCGTAAACATCGGGTAACCAGGGAAAGGTCTTCCCTTGGTTACCCGATGTTTACGCTGGTTACAGCTTACCGCAGCTGCCAGTGCCGGCTCCTGATCGCTTCATTTCGTCGCTCTCTCGCTGTCACACACAGCGATGTGTGTGTCACAGCGGGAGAGTGACGACCAAAAAATGAAGCTGGACATTCAGCAACGACCGGCGACCTCACAGCAGGGGCCAGGTCGTTGCTGGATGTCACACACAGCGACAGCGACGGGACGTCGCTGCAACGTCACAGAAAATGGTGACGTAGCAGCGACGTCGTTGTCGTCGTCGTTATGTGTGACACCAGCTTAAGAACAGAAGGACATAGGAGCTGCAGAGAGATGAGATTACAGGAGCAGGGCATGTAGTAGAAATATATTAGGAAAAAGTTAGTTAGTAAGAGTTAGGACAAAGGAAAGGCAGTGAAATAAGTAGTGCAAACCCTCTTTAAATAGGATAATTTGTCAGGAGATTGTTGTGTTTACAAATGTAGAATCATCATTATTTCATTGTTTCTGCCTTTTTTAGGGTCTTCCTCAATAATCTCATTTAATGGACACAGACTTCTCTGTGCGGATGACTTCAAGCTCTACTTAGCTGTTTGTGAACTAGAGCCCCATCTCAACACTGACATCAATTCAGGGACAACCATTATAAATTACAATTTCTCTAAAGGAAGCCTGCTTGAGTTACTAATCAGAAGAGCATTTGCAAAACTCCATCCTCATATGAGCAGCCAGTTCGATGTGAGTTCTCAATCTAGTACTTAAAATAATGAGTATTGGTTTAAGAGAATTAATTGTCAATTGGTAGGATTGCTAAATAAAAAATCAACTATGATCTTAACATGTTTAAAGCCTCATTCAGACGTCTCTTTTCTCACACAAGTCCTATCCGTGCTTTTTCTGGATAACACTTCTATCTATCATAATCTATGGAGGGGTTGACAAGTGATCCGGACTGTTATTTACAGTGTGTCTACCCATATCCTGTCCACAGCCATTAACTTGAGAACTTTAGGCACAGAAGTCGTGTCTAGGTATAGTAAAGTAGCCATGTGCTACGCAATGAAACCACCTATTGCACCACCTGGTGGAAAACAACAGAGTTAGCATTTCTTTCTTGAAAACTGAACGAGATAGAGAAAAAAAGTGAATTACACAGTGGTAGGGCATCATCAATTCAATACGAATTGACGCCTTGCATACAGAAATGCTATGATTAGAATGTGTAAAACTCACAAGGCTACAGACATGAAGCAATACCTCATGGAGACCTTCCTACAAGTCATTAGGTATGGTGGCTGCATGGAGTGGCCTCCACGCTCACCTGACATGACCCTATTAGACTTCTTTCTTTGAGGTCACATCAAATAGCAGGTGTATGCGACCCCTCCACCAACATTGCAGGATCTACGTCGACGTATCACAGATGCTTGTGCAAACGTGTCACCTACCATATTGCACAATGTGCAGCAAGATACAGTATGCTGTCCAGAGTCCAGATGTGTATTGCAGCCGACGGTGGCCACTTTGAGCATCAAAGTTAAATGAGCGCCATATGCGTGACCAGCATTCAATGTTTGGGGGGGGGGGTCATGGGTTTCATATCATAGCATTTCTGTATGCAAGGTGTAGATTCATACTGAATTGATGATGCCCTATCATTTTTTAATTCACTTTTTTTTCCTCTATCTCGTTCCGTTTTCAAGATAAAAATGCTAATTCCGTTGTTTTCCACCAGGTGGCGCTATAGGTGGTTTTATTGCATGGCTACTTTACTATACCTAGACACCACTTCTATGCCATCGGTATTTCCCAATTCATGGAAATGCCGGACACTACACTGATGATACAATAACGACTGCGACGCCGGATGTGCGTCACTTTCAATTTGACCCCATCGACATCGCAGCTGCGATGTCGTAGTGTACAAAGTGCCCCTAATTGGGAAATACCAATGTTACGATGTTGTTCATCGTTCCTGCGGCAGCACACATCGCTGTGTGTGAAGCCGCAGGAGCGAGGAACATCTCCTACCTGCGTCCTGCGGCTCACGCCGGCTATGCGGAAGGAAGGAGGTGGACGGGATGTTTACGTCCCGCTCATCTCCGCCCCTCCGCTTCTATTAGCCGCCTGTTGTGTGATGTCGCTATGACGCCGCACGACCTGCCCCCTTAATAAGGAGGCGGTTCGCCAGCCAGAGCGACGTCGCAGGGCAGGTGAGTGCATGTGAAGCTGCCATAGCGATAATGTTCGCTATGGCAGCTATCACCATGATATCGCAGCTGCGACGGGGGCAGGGACTATCGCGCACGGCATCGCAGCATCGGCTTGTCGTAGTGTGCAAAGTGCACCTTAGGCTCCATACCTCAAGTAGTCTTTACACCAGTGATTTTCTGGGTCCAGCCCGCAGGAAGTAGGTACGCCTGGACTGGCAGGCCAGGCTCCTACATTCTCTGCTCACTCTGTCCTCACATTGACTTACTTTGTAAGATTGCTGCTGCCTGTAGCCTCTGCTCTGTCTCCACCCACATTAACTAGTAATCATCCTACAAGATACCCGTAATACAATAACTGACCAATAGGTGGCAACATAAGCTTATAAAACATCCTAGAACCGTCATAACACACTCCCTTACGGACTCCATCACATTAATATTTACATTCTTTACACATACACATATATAGTGCAATCCATAGTGTTTGCAGGAAAGCACTATGGTCACTATGGTCCCGCGCAGGACCTCAATGCCACCTAGTGTGCATGACGCAGGCCCCGTCATGCATAATGGCTTCAGAAGAAGGAGGACAAAGATGGTTGAAAGAGGAGGCGCCGGACCTGTAGAACGGAGACACCCATCCAACCAGTCTGCACCGCAATGCCCCTCAGGTGAGTATTATAAAGGGATTTTTTCCGTTCTACACAGCAGCCTGGGCTCTTATATACAGCATGTTAGAATGCTGTATATAAAAGCCCACTGGTGGGGGCCACAGCTCATAGTTGCCAAATCTGGTGACAAGTTCCTTTTAAAAACAGACTGTATACAGATTGAATATAGATGTCAAGTGAAAAAAATCATCCACATTTTCTGGATGAATCTCTAAAAATTTTTATATAGTCATGTGAACTTGGCCTCAAAGTAGTAGCCAGAAACAACTAAAATCAGAAAGCATAAAAGAACAAAATTTGAACCTTTTACCTTTTTTAACTTCATTGTAAAATTGGTCTCCACAAATACACTAAAAGGAGATCAAAGCTGTGCTGTTGACAATGTATACTGTATGTCTTTTTCTTAGAAAATGGGAAGCATTATTCTGAAACACCAGCAAAGTTTAAAAGAACTTGAGGAGGAAACTAGAGAATGTTTAGTATCTTCACAATTAAGCAGCGTGCTTGCTGATGTCAATATCATTACACTTTATGAGGAAAAGAAAAAGGTAAGCAAAATGCAGAAAGTTCAGTACTGATACTCATATGTAATTTACTAAGAAAATTATTAGGGATGATCGAATACTTCGATTATTCGACTTCGCGAATATTTTCCGAATACCTCACCGCTATTCGACTATTCGATGCGCAATGTAAGTCTGTGGGAAGACCGAATAGTACTGAATAGTTGTTATTCGGGTTTCCCATAGACTTACATTGCGCATCGAATATTCGCAAATAGTCGAATAGCGGCGAGGTATTCGGAAAATATTCGCAAAGCCGAATAATTGAAGTATTCGATCATCCCTAAAAATTATTAAAATTAATAACTAATAGATACCCAATATTATGCTTACTGATCGTTTTTGAAACAGCACTCATATTTCTAAGTTCTGTTTTCTATACAGGGGCACTCCAGTCTTTGACAGTGTGCCCTTTAATGCTGTGCCCCAGTGTAAGGGGTTAACTGTGGTCCCATGCTTGTTTCACCTCCTCCCCCTTGGTGCTGACCAAATAGGGTTTTTCTCCTCCTCCTACCTCCCATTATAAAGGTAATCCCAACCTCTTCTAGTTGTGCAGGACCTGGAGGCAACTTGCCCTAGTCAAAGACAATATGGCCGATACTATAACCGCAGCCATTAGGGAACGTATTCATAGGGAAGGTGATGCCTGGCTTGCCAGCCTGCTAGGTGAGCAGCATCCCTCCCCCTAAGCCTCAAGTGCCTGTAACCAGTGGCCGGTGGTCTGCAGGGTGTACCCGCCCACCGAATTGCGTGAGTCATGGCCCCATGTAATGTCATGTCACATCATGTCCCTTCCGTTGAACAATGCAGCGAATGCACATCCACATGGACCCACAGCGTATCAGCCCACGTTTAGTGAAAGAGGCTGACCCAGACAAGACCCAAGAGTGGTGCTGTGTATGGAAATCACATTTTACTCTTATACCCTAACGTTGTCTTATTTTTAAAGATTTCAGAAGAGCTTGAAGGGGCTAAATCATGTCTGAATGACCTGATGGAAAGGAGAGAGGAACTGTATCCCTTAGCACGGAGAGGAGCTCTATTTTATTCCATCTTGAAGTCTCTACAATCACTTGCTAATGAATATTGCTTCACACTAGATTTCTTCCTGAATCTCTTTGACTCAGCTATTGAAACAAGTAAAGACTTTATACAGGTAAGACTTATGTGTTTTATGTGAAAGGTAAAGTATTGTAGAAGTGCAGAAGACATAGCTAAGGCAAGCTTTTATAACTATTTTAGGCCTAATGAGACTACTGTACTTATTTTGAAAATCTATCTAAAATGACTGTATAATCCTCATATTAACAGGAATTTTATGAGTCAGGCTATAGAATGTGACTGAGTCTAAGTGTATTCAGTCTCCACCTATTATCACAGCCTGACTGACAGCTGCAGCTTGTACTGAGCAGTGTGAGATCTCAGCAGAGAGGAGAGACACTGAGGAGCTGCTAACCATGCTAGGTGGGCAGAGATTGAGTTAAACTTTTATATAGGATTGTACAGCCATTGTGACGACATAAATGAAACATCCTTATCAGGCTTGATAGATCTACAATATAATGTATGCAGTTTGTATTCTGAAATCAGGTAACAGTCAAAAGGTTTTTGCCACCTAATTTAAGATCAGAGTATGTTGGGGGAGAGACCCTGATTACAGCGATGTGCCACTTACTGTAGTGTTTGCTGTAGTTTTGATAAAATCACTGCTGTATCAGTAGGAGATTATCACTAGAGGTCAAGCACATTCATGACCTTTGTATAACCGTACCCCCACCATGAAGCTTTCTATGTATAGTGTACATGGGCAGAAAGCTGTCAATCAGTGGTGTGGGTGGGGTTACACAGAGCTCAGCATTTAGAGAACTGATAGCTCTACCACACATAAAACAGTGATTTTATCAAAATGATAACAAGCAGCATAGTAAGTGACACATCACTGAAATCAGGGTCTCTGCACCTACATCATGCTGTTTTCAGATAGGGTAGACAGATTCACTTTAACCCCTTCATCTATCAGCCTGTTTTTTACCTTCATGACCAGGCCAAATTTTACAATTCTGACCAGTGTCACTTTATAAGGTAATAACTCTGGAACGCTTCAATACAGTGACATGTAAAAGTTTGTGCAACCCTGGTCAAAATTAATGTTATTGTGAACCGTTAAGCAAGTTGAAGATGAAATCATCTCTAAATGGCATAAAGTTAAAGATCACACATTTCCTTTGCATTTTAAGCAAAAAAAGAAATGTATTTTCATCTTTTACATTTTAAAAATTACAAAAAGGAAAATGGGCCGATGCAAAAGTTTGGGCACCCTTGGAAATTTGTGTGCTCCGATAACTTTGACCAAGATTTCAGACCTTATTTAGCCTATTAGGGTTATAGCTTGTTCATTATCATCATTAGGAAATGCCAGGTGATGCAAATTTCACAGCTTTATAAAAACCAAGCCTCCTTTAACCTTGTGCCAAAAAAACAGCAGCCATGCCTTCTTCTAAGCAGCTGCCTAGCACTCTGAAAATGAAAATGGTGGAGGCCCACAAAGCAGGAGAAAGCTATAAGAAGATAGCAAAGTGTTTTCAAGTTGCCCTTTCCTCAGTTTGAAATGTAATTAAGAAATGTCAGTTACGAGGAAGAGTAGAGGTCAAGATAAGGTCTGGAAAACCAAGCAAAATTTCTGTGAGAGCTCCTCGTAGGATTGCTAGAGAGGCAAATCAGAACCCCTGATTGACTGCAAAAGACCTTCAGGAAGATTTAGCAGACTCTGGAGTTGTGGTACATTGTTCTATTATTCAGAGACATCTGCACAAATATGGCATTCATGGAAAAGTCATCAGAAGAAAACCTCTCCTGCATTTTTACCATAAAATTCAGCGTCAGAAGTATGCAAAAGAACATCTAAAGAAGATGATATATTTTGGAAACAAGTCCTGTGAAGCGATGAGGTTAAAAAAGAACTATTTGGCAACAATGATTGATGTGGAGAAAAAAGGACACAGAATTTCAAGTAAAGAGTATCTCATCAACCATTAACCATGGGGGTGGATCAATCATGTGGTGGGGTTCTGCTGCAGCCAATGGCATGGAAAACATTTTACGAGTAGAAGAAAGAATGGATTCAATGAAATTTCAACTAATTCTTGATGCAAACATAACGCTATATGTAAAAAAGTTGAAGTTGAAAAGAGGATGACTTCCACAAATGGATATTATCCTAAACACATGTGAAAATCCATAATAGACGACCTCAAAAGGTGCAAGCTGAAGGTTTTACAATGGATCCTGATCTGAACAACATTGAAAATCTGTGGCTAAACCTCAAAAGAGCAGTGCATGCAAGACGACTCAGGAATCTCACAGAACTGGAAGACTTTTCCAAGTAAGAATGGTTGAAAATCTCTCAAATAAGAATTCAAACACTCTTGGTTGGCTACAAAAAGCGTTTACAAGCTATGATACTTGCCAAAGGGGGTGCTACTAGGTACTAACTGTGAAGGGTGCCCAAACTTATGAATCGACGCATTTTCCATTTTTGTTAATTTAAAAATGCAAAACATGAATATACAGTGCTGGCTAAAAGTATTGGCACCCCTGCAATTCTGTCAGATGATACCCAGTTTCTTCTTGAAAATGATTGCAATCACAAATTCTTTGGTATTAATAATTTCATTTATTTTGCTTGCAATTAAAAAACACAAAAGAGAATGAAACAAAAATCAAATCATTGATCATTTGACACAAAACTCCAAAAATGGGCCAGACAAAAGTATTGGCACCCTAAGCCTAATACTTGGTTGCACAACCTTTAGCCAAAATAACTGCGAACAACCGCTTCCGGTAACCATCAATGAGTTTCTTACAATGCTCTGCTGGAATTTTAGACCATTCTTCTTTGGCAAACTGCTCCAGGTACCTGAGATTTGAAGGGTGCCTTCTCCAAACTGCCATTTTTAGATCTCTCCACAGGTGTTCTATGGGATTCAGGTCTGGACTCATTGCTGGCCACTTTAATAGTCTCCAGTGCTTTCTCTCAAACCATTTTCTAGTGCTTTTTGAAGTGTGTTTTGGGTCATTGTCCTGCTGGAAGACCCATGACCTCTGAGGGAGACACAGCTTTCTCACACTGGGCCCTACATTACGCTGCAAAATTTGTTGGTAGTCTTCAGACTTCATAATGCCATGCACACGGTCAAGCAGTCCAGTGCCAAAGGCAGCAAAGCAACCCCAAAACATCAGGGAACCTCCGCCATGTTTGACTGTAGGGACCGTGTTCTTTTCTTTGAATGCCTCTTTTTTTTTCTGTAAACACTATGTTGATGGCTTTTCCCTAAAAGCTCGGCTTTTCTCTTATCTCACCAGAGAACATTCTTTCAAAACGTTTTAGGCTTTCTCAGGTACGTTTTGGCGAATTCCAGCCTGGCTTTTTTATGTCTCGGGGTAAGAAGTGGGGTCTTCCTGGGTATCCTACCATACAGTCCCTTTTTCATTCAGACGCCGACGGATAGTACGGGTTGACACTGTTGTAACCTCGGACTGCAGGGCAGCTTGAACTTGTTTGGATGTTAGTCGAGGTTCTTTATCCACCATCCGCACAATCTTTCGTTCAAATCTCTCGTCAATTTTTCTTTTCCTTCCACATCTAGGGAGGTTAGCCACAGTGCCATGGGCTTTAAACTTCTTGATGACACTGCGCACCGTAGACACAGGAACTTTCAGGTCTTTGGAGATGGACTTGTAGCCTTGAGTTTGCTCATACTTCCTCACAATTTGGATTCTGAAGTCCTTAGATGGTTCTTTGGTCTTCTTTCTTTTCTCCATGCTCAACGAGGTAAACACAAGGACACAGGACAGAGATTGAGTCAACTTTAATCCATGTCAACTAGCTGCAATTGTGATTTAGTTATTGCCAACACCTGTTAGGTGCCACAGGTAAGTTACAGGTGCTGTTATTTACACAAATTAGAGAAGCATCACATGATTTTTCAAACAGTGCCAATACTTTTGTCCACCCCCTTTTTATGTTTGGTGTGGAATTATATCCAATTTGGCTTTATGACAATTTTTTTATTTTTTTATTGAAGACAAATTAAATGAAGATAATATTACCAAAGAATTTGTGATTGCAATAATTTTCAAGAACAAACTGAGTATTATCTGACAGAATTGCAGGGGTGCCAATACTTTTGGCCAGCACTGTATATATATTCCCCTAAAATACAAAGGAAAGGTGTCATTAACTTCATGCCTTTCAGAGATCATTTCATCTTCAACTTGCTTAGCTGTTCACAATAACAGTAATTTTGACTAAGGGTGCCCAAACCTTTTCATGCCACTGTATATTCCAGTTATTCTGAGACTGTTTTTTAGTGACACATTGTACATCATGATAGTGGTAAAGTTTGATCTATATGGTTTGTGTTTATTTATCATAGAATCATAGAATCATAGAATATTAGAGTTGGAATGGACCTCCTGGGTCATCTAGTCCAACCCCCTGCTCTAAGGAGGATTCACTAAATCATCCCAGACAGATGTCCGTCCAACCTCTTTTTAAAGACTTCCATTGAAGGAGAAGTCACAACATCTCGTGGCAGCCTGTTCCACTCATTGATCACTCTCACTGTCAAAAAATGAATATAAAAAATAGAAATTTTTGCAATTTTCAAACCTTGAATTTATTTGCCCTTAAACCATATAGTTACTATATATCACAAAAAAATTTTGAAACATAATTTTTTGTTGTGAGGAAATTAGAAGGGTTAAAAGGTTATCAGTGTTATATTATTTCTCCAGCAAAAGTTACAAAACCAAATTTTTAAGAGACCCCATTATATTTGAAGTGACTTTGAGGGGTCTATATGACAGAAAATAGCTAGTAAGTGACACCATTTTAAAAATTGCTCCCCTAAAAGTGCTCAAAATTACAATCAGTAAGGTTTTTTTAACCCTTTAGGTGTTTCACAGGAAAAATAAAGTAGTTTATAAGGAAAAAAAAATTAAATTAAAATTTTACTTTTCTTCACAAAAATATTGCTTTAGCACAAATTTTGCATTTTCTCAAGGGTAATAGGAAAAAATGAACCATAGAATATATTGTGCAATTTCTCCTGAGTACGCCAATACCCCATATGTCATGGAGAACTACTGTTTGGGCGCACAACAGGGCTTGGAAAGGGAAAGAGCACCATTTGACTTAAGGAAAGCAAAGTTAGCTTAAATAGTTACCGGACACCATGTTGCATTTACCAAGCCCCTGAGGTGCTTAAACAATGGAGCTCCCCCACAAGTGTCCTAACTTTGGAAATTACACCCTTTATGGAATTTATCTAGATGTGTGGTGTGCACTTTGAACCCCCAAGTTACATAGTTACATAGGTTGAAAAAATACCTAGGTCCATCTAGTGTTTCACAGTATTTTATAACTTTAAGCCGTAAAAATAAAAAAAAAAAAATCACATTTTTCCCACAAAAATGTTACTTTAGACCAAAATTTTGCATTTTCACAAGGGTAATAGCAGAAAATACACTTTAGAATTTGTTGTGCAAATTATCCTGAGTACGCTGATACCCAATATGTGGAAAACTACTTTTGAGGAACAGTACAATGCTAGGAAGGAAAGAAACGCCATATTGAAGTGCAGATTTTGATGGAATGGTCTGACGTGCCATGTCACAATGGCAAAGCCCTTGAAGTGCCAGAAAAGCAGAACCCCCCATAAGTGACCCTACTTTGCAAGCTACACCCCTCAATAAACTCATCTAGAGGTGCCATGATCATATTGACACAACAAGTTTGTCACAGAACTTTATGCCATTGGGTGTTGAAGAAAAAATAATTACAGTGTTACCAAACAAATTGTGTTTTAGCCCCAGATTGAATATTTTCAGGAGGGGAAATGGCTAAAAATGGCATCAAAATTTATCACAATGTTAGCTGAAAGTGGCAATATCTCACATGTGGCTGTACAGTACTGCTTAGACAGATGGCGAGGCTTGAAAGGAAACGAGCGCTATATGACTCTTGGAGCACAGATTTTCCTAGATTAGTTTTCAGACTCCATATATTGAATCCCAAAGTGCCAGAAGAGCAGCATTTCCCCAAAATGTTCCTGTTTGAGAAATTATGCAACTCTGGGAAATTATTTACAGGTGTAATGAATATTTTGACTCCATGGTTGTTTTCCAAAAACAAGTGTCGTGGGCGGAGGGGCGCTGCGCTCGCTAACGCTCGGGTCCGGCGCTGCGGCTGCTGCTCGGTGGCTCGATCCGGGGACTCGAGCGGCGCTCCTCGCCCGTGAGTGAAAAGGGGTTGGTTTGTTTGGGGATTTAGTCCGTGACGCCACCCATGGGTTGTGGTGAAGATGGGCACCACCGCTGCTGGTGCCGGGGATCCCGGGAGCGATGGTAGGGAGCAGCTGGGATGTTGTTTTCCCCCTCCGTGGGTAGGGGTTGGTGGTCCCGGGGCCCGGTGGTGTGACGGGGAGGCAGGGTCGGTGAGGTGCAGGGTTGCAGGGACAGCGCAGCGCGGTGCCGGATGGCACGGGTGTACTCACTCAGCAAAAGATGCACAAAGTCTCCGGTAAACCAAACGGCTGGATGGACGGGTCCTGCAGCCGGCTGCAGTGTCTTTCCCCGGACAGGTGATGGTGGCTGTCTCTCCATGCACCTTTGTGTACTGTGTTGACTTCAATGGCTTCCCAACGGTAGTCTGCTCCCCGGTGTATAGATACCGGAGGAGCCCGTTTTGCCCGCATGCGCTGGCCCTTGGATTTCTAGCCAGTGGCGGTGGCTGTGTATCCTCACGGTGTGAGTGGTTGCCTTCAATCGGGACTTGGTTGTTAGGGAACCCCGGGGGTTCCTGTCACATTCAAATTTGACTATTGACAGCGGCTCCAAGCCTGGTCGGGGTCCGATGGCCCTGCCTGGGTGTGCTTAGCTTCACTCCATTCCCCGGTCCGGTACCGGTGGGCCACCGCCAAGCCCCAGTCCTTAAGGCTCTGCGGAGTTCCACCAACTCCTGCAGACGGCCACCACCGTCTGCCAACCCTGCTGTCAGTGCCTGAGCTCCTACCCAGACACCTGCAGTTTTGTGACCTCTCACTTTCACCTCCTGAACTGCTCTACTCCAAACTCTATCTGACCTCTTTTCCCGCCTCCAGGCCTGTGAACTCCTCGGTGGGTGGGGCCAACCGCCTGGCTCCGCCCCACCTGGTGTGGACATCAGACCCTGGAGGAAGGCAACAAGGGTTTTTGTCTGACTAATGTAACTGCCTGGGGGGTGGGGGTGCATGTGTGTTTTGTCTGTGGCTACCTGGCTAGTCCAGGGCGCCACATTCCCCCTTGGTAAAATGCAGACCGTCCGCGGGCTGCCCGTCCATCACCGGTTTTATTTTTCAAACTGAAAAAGATAAATAACATTGGAAAAATGGTTAAACATGTAAGATAAGCATACTTTAGGTCCTCTTAAACGTTACAACACATATACATTTTTAATAACGGACGGACGGATGTCTTCCGCTCTCCCACCCAAGCAACCTAGCCCTGATGCTGCCCCTAAGAAGTGGGCAGCACCCCTTTACCCCAGTCCAGGTTCAGGCTGCCCGAGCGGGAACGGGTACAGTAACTCGCACCCTACTGTCACTTCAGGGGACCCCACGTCCAGGGGGACCCCTGACCCCCGGAGGATGGCCACCGGTCTTGGTGGTGGCCGGGCCCCAGCCTGCTCTGCCGCGGGCCCTTCCTCCAATCTGCCTCTCCGGAGGCGGCAACGGTATCCATCCCACAACATTATTTACAAACCCACAAGTTCGTGGGTGGCCTGCCAGTTCTCGGCCATGTTCATGAGGAGTTTCTCATGTGGGTATGGGGAGTTAACTTGACAAAAGGAGCAACTCCAGTCCCAATGGGGACAGTTCTCTTCGGATGGTAATCTGGTGATTTTTCGGATCGATTCATTTTCATTTACTCACATATTTACACAATTTACATACGACACCCCTAGATGGTAGTTTCCCTGTACCTAAGTGGGGGTCGACCTAGGTTGGAGCGTGTGGACCTTCTGGGCCCAATGTTATTAGTGGAGGGCAAGGGGACAGAGGAGACAGTCAGTTCCTGTTCCCTTATGGCAGGTATGGCAAGTGGAGACCCAAGGGGAGGGGGTAGAGGTGCGTCCCTGGGCGCCTGTTCGAGTGGCTCACTGGCGGGCGTTTCTGTCTCCATTTCTTCCACGTGTTGTGGGAACATTATTACCGGAATAATCACCGCGCCGTTCTGCGTAGGCCAGTCCGCTGGGAAATCAGCCATCACTGTGTGGATCACCTCTTTTTCTTTCTCCCCGGTTGGTCTGGGGGCCGGGACTTCAGCTGCCACCCTCAATGGAGGTGGACACCTCTTCAGGTGGTCCCTGGAAACCGTAGCTGAAGTCTTTCCCTGGTCACGACTAATCTGGTAGGCCTTCTCATTCTCCCATTCAGTGGGTTGTATGACATACGGGGTTTTCTCCCACTGATCGTCAAGCTTATGGGTTCTTCTTTTCTGTTTTAGCACTACATCCCCAGGCTTAAAGGGACCAGCTGGAGCCCGCCTGTTGAAGCACTGTTCTTGCTGTTCCCGGCTCCGACACAGGTTCCTTTCCACGTACTCCTGGACCTGTCGGTACTGCTCTCTCCGCCGGGTGTCCCAGTCAGCAGTCGAAGGAAGGGCCTCTGGAGCTTCCAAATCCATTTCCAGGTCCACCGGCAACCGGCCCGGTCGGTCTCTCATCAGATACGCTGGTGTGCATTTGGTAGAGCTCCAGGGAATGTTATTGTACATGTCTATCAGATCAGGCAGCTTTTCTGGCCACAGGCTCCGCTCTTCCAACGGTCTCACCTTGAGGAGATCCAGGACCAGGTGGTTCATCTTCTCACACATCCCATTAGTCTGGGCATGGTATGGGGTGGTCCTGATCTTCTTACAACCATACAATTGGCAGAATTCTTGAAACACCTCTGCTTCAAAGGCTGAACCCTGGTCCGTAAGCACCCTCTCCGGGTACCCGTGCGGTCGGCAAAAGTAGGCCTGGAATGCTCTAGCTGCGGTACGGCTGGTCAGATCTTTGACTGGGACAACCACCATGAATCTTGAATAGTGATCTACGATGGTCAGGGCGTAGGTGTACCCACTTCGGCTAGGGGTGAGCTTGACGTGGTCCAGAACGACCAACTCCAGCGGTTGATGGGTAATGATTGGTCGTAGAGGGGCCTTCTGGCTGGCTTCGTCCCTTCTTCTCAGTGCACAGGGACCACACTCTCGGCACCAAGCCTCTACAGACTCCCGCATCCCACTCCAATAGAACCGCTCTCTCAACAGCATCTCCAGCTTCTTCCACCCAAAGTGCTCGGCACCGTCATGGTAAGCTTGTAGAACTGTGGCCACGTAGCCTGAGGAACCACCAGCTGGCGAACTTTCTCATCTCTGTTTCTCACTTTCTCAACTTTCTTCGGGTTGATCAGTTCCCGATACAGTTTCCCCTGGCACAGGTGCAGCCGGGCTCGTTCCTTCCGCTGCCGTTGGGCCTCGGGAGGAGCGGCAGGGTCCATTCCAGCAGAGCCTTGTTCAATCATTGTCTTGACCAATTGGATGGCAGGCGCTTGGTCTTGGGCTTCTCGCCATCCCTAACTGGGTAGCGGGTCCAAGCTCACCTGTTGCTGCTTGACATGCAACTTCTCGACTGGTGGCCGGTGGAACGTGGGCAACTCGATTTCTTCGAGGTCATCGTCTTCCGACCCCTCATTTGGCAGCTGTGGCATCCGGGATAGCGCGTCCGCATTGGTGTTCTTGCGGCCGGCTCGGTACTTGATAGTGAAGTCATAGTTAGACAGCCTGGCCACCCACCGCTGGTCCAACGTGCCCAGCTTGGCCGTGTCCAGATGGGTTAAAGGATTATTGTCCATATAGGCGGTGAACTTTGCTGCTGCGAGGTAATGGCGGAACCGCTCGGTAATGGCCCACACCAGCGCTAGGAACTCAAGCTTGAAGGAGCTGTAATTCTCAGGGTTCCTTTCTGTGGGCCGGAGTTTTCTGTTGGCGTAGGCGATCACCTTTTTTCTTCCGTTCTGGACCTGGGACAGGACTGCTCCCAAGCCCACATTACTGGCATCGGTGTAGAGGATGAATAGGAGGCTGTAGTCGGGGTACGCCAGGATTTCTTCCCCGGTCAAGGCCGTCTTCAGCTGGTGGAAGGATTCTTCATGCTTCTCTTCCCACACCCACGGGGATCCTGGGGCCCTGCCGCCTTTGGTCTGTCCCACGAGGAGGTCTTGCATGGGGGCGGCCATCTTCGTGTACCCCTTGATGAAGCAACAGTAGTAGCCCACCAGGCCCAGGAACTGCCTCACCTCTCTCAGTGTGGTCGATCTCGGCCAGTCCTGGATAGCAGTGATCTTCTCGGGATCTGGGGCGACACCTTCTGTGCTCACCACGTGTCCGAGGTACTGTACCCTAGGCTTCAGTAGGTGGCTCTTGGAGGGCTTCAGTTTCATCCCATTCTTGGCTAGGGACGCGAACACTTCAGCCAGATGTTCCAGATGGGCCTCGTACGTCTGGGAGTATACGATCACATCATCTAGATACAGCAGGACTGTTTCGAAATTGAGATGTCCCAGGCAACACTCCATGAGCCGTTGGAAGGTTCCAGGGGCATTGCACAGCCCGAACGGCATGCTGTTAAACTCGCAGAGTCCCATGGGAGTGGCGAATGCAGTCTTCTCACGGTCCTCTGGTGCGACCGCCACCTGCCAGTATCCGCTGGTAAGGTCAAGGGTAGAGAAGAAGTTAGCAGTTCTCAGCGCAGCTAGTGACTCTTCGATACGGGGAAGAGGATAGGCATCTTTATGCGTTATCTGGTTGATCTTCCGGTAATCCACACACATTCTCATGGTACCATCCTTCTTCTTCACCAGCACAAGTGGGGCTGCCCAGGGACTACAACTATCCCGAATGACCCCTGCCTCCTTCATGTTCCTCAACATGTCTTTGGCGCATTGATAATGTGCTGGCGGGATGGGCCTATATCTTTCCTTGATGGGTGGATGTATGCCTGTAGGGATATGGTGTTGAACCCCTTTAATCCTCCCAAAATCTAATGGGTGCTTGCTGAAAACCTGTTCATACTCTTGCACTACCCTGT
The DNA here is from genome assembly GCF_048569485.1 of Anomaloglossus baeobatrachus. NCBI lineage: Eukaryota > Metazoa > Chordata > Amphibia > Anura > Aromobatidae > Anomaloglossus > Anomaloglossus baeobatrachus. The sequence goes on along the minus strand of NC_134354.1, from coordinate 470,173,748 downwards.
ATACCCCTTCTTTGTGATACGTGGATGTGGTTTCAGTGCCTACGTGTAGTTCCTGGCACCACTTCCCTAATTGTTCAGGGGGTATATGGTTACTGGCAGGGGATGCTGAGGTAGAAGGGGCGGCTTCGTGAATGGTGTGAGGGTCTAGGGTAAGCAACTTGGCAAGGGTAGCATAACAGGGAAGCCTAACTTCCTCCTCTCCACAATTCAGCACTCTTACAGGCACTCTCCCCTTTTTGACGTCAACCACCCCTCTGGCCGCCATCACCGTGGGCCAGTGTTCAGAAGGCATGGGTTCCACCAACGCCGGGTAGTCGCGCCCCTGGGGACCTACTGCTGCCCTGCACCAAATCATCATCTCACTTCGGGGTGGCACTACCAAGGGGGCCACATCCATCACCCTTACTCCACCAATCTCTCCACTAGCTGAGTTCACTTGCTGCCGATACAGAAGGGCCCGGATCTCACGCTGCACGGCCCTCTGTCAGCCTCCTCCTGCTGTCGCGGCCAACTGCTGCAACAGACTCAGCACCTCACTCATGCAATGCTCCATCACATTGGTCCCTAGGATCACTTTTGGGTTATGCTCACTGGGTTCATTCATCACCACAGTCATCCCTTGGTTCTTTAACTCCGCACGTCCCACGGTCAGGGTCACTTGTTTGTATCCCACTTGGGTTAGAGGGAGCCCATTGGCCACACAAGGGTCAGGCTATCATCAGAGGGGGCAAGTTCGTCAGTGCCCCAATACTGCTGGTACAGTGTATATGGTTTAGTGGTTACCTGTGATCCTGTGTCCAAGAGGGCCATGAGCGGGATGCCGTCCACTGCCAGGGGGATGATGGGACGAGCTCCGACGTACCGGTCTCGCCAATCGGGGGGGCCATTGGTATCTACTCCTGAGAATTGGCCCTTGGCCCCAGGGGTTGCTCGTTTAACGGGTACCGCCTAGAGTAGTGGCCAGGTTTGCTGCACCTGTAACAAATAGGAGGCCCATACCATGAGTCATTGGTCCTTCTCCGCTGCATCCAGGGGACGTCCTCCGGGCTGTCGTCGAGCTGGATCCTCCCTGGGGGCTTGACTCTCGTCGGAAGCTGGAGGGTGGCGAGGATCTTGGCTAGGTCTCCATCCATGCGGCGGACCTGGGCAGCTAGCTCCTCCATCATCCCGACGGGCGCTACAGGGGCCGGTAGGGCCGGGAGAGGAGGTGCCACCGTAATGGGAGCAGTCTCAGCTGGCCATGGGGCCGCCTCAGGAGCGTCTGGCATTGGGGCCTGTAGGGCCTTGATGGCCCGTTCTTTCAATACTGCAAAGTCCAGATTGGGGTGTTCTAAGGCCCACAGCCATAGCTGCTTGCGGTCTTCCGCAGACCCCAGCCCTTGCAAGAATTGTTCCACTAGCATCTTATTGCTATCCGCATCATTAATAGTGTCCACCCGCTTCAGCGTACGGAGAGCTGTTTGCAGACGCAGGGCATAGTCTCTTATATTATCCGCAGGCCGCTGTCGACACTGATAAAACTGCATCCGCTTCCGTGCGGGTCTCAAAAGCGATTTGTAGTTTCTCGAAAATGGTAGTCACTGAGGCCCGGTCCGCGTCGGTCCAGGTCTCCAACTCAGCCGTGCCGGTTAGCTGCCCTAGCACTGCCGCTGCCCGTTGCCTATCAGTCAAGGGATATAAATCGAGGACCGGGCTAATCTTTTTCTGGAACACCTGCAAAGCATCATTCTTCCCATCTTACCAGGTAGCACCGGGCACATAGGGCAGGGAGAACGGCATCACCTGGGCGACCGCTGGTCCCGCGGCCTCCCCCGCTCTTGCGGCCGGAGCATGGGCTATCCTGTTTCCATCCATGAGCGCTGCTGCGGCTGCGACCGCCACTCCTCCGACGGCTCCGTCGGGCGCAGACACCTTTTTCCCGTCCCCCTTTGGTTCTTTCTAGCACTTCCGCTTTGGTGGTGGGGCTTCGCTTTTCGCGCCTTCCCTGCTCGGGGAAGACGCTCGAGCAGGAAATCTTCACGCCAAAGATGGCGGCGCTTAAAATTTTTCGGCCGGACACCGCCGGCGGGGACTGCAAGGCGCACTTCTACTGGTAGACGGTCTCCCGTTGAAGCACATGCGAAACACGTGTCGGGACCGGGTCCACATGTGAGGCTGACAGACTCCCTTTCTGGGTGCTATACATACCACAGGTAGGTCCTTCAGGTGCCATTTTACCCACCACTACATGACTTTTTTTTTTTTTTCCTCTGAGATTATTCTGGTGGTTTTACATACTGGTGTATTCAGGCCCTGATCTGGACCTTATCCTGTTGGTTACTGTTTAATGTATGGACATTCCATCACTCCACTAGCCCAGGGGGTATACTATTGATAGCTTTTGGTTACTTATATGCCCCCCCCTGGATATAGTAATACTACTTTCTTACCAGTTTTAGTTAAGGGGTAGTCTGTCTCCCTCCCTGGGACCTTTTTCTCTCTCTGTCTCATCTAATTGGATTTTAACTATGTATGTCTAACTACTAACTGACATCACATGTGATTTTTGATATTTGCACTTTTTGTAATAATAAAAACTTTATACTTTTTCACAACTGTGGTACAGTAGTTTTACTTAAAAAAACCATGATAAATATCCCTTCTTGTTCACAAGTTTTTGTATGCATTCTATGGGGTCCATGTATATTACAACAAATATGAGGTCCGCTCTACTTGGTCTCTGTTTTTCTACTTTTACTGGTAAGTAGATCGGTTCTATCCTGTTCATGACGCCAAGTTGTCGCGGGCGGAGGGGCGCTGCGCTCGCTAATGCTCGGGTCCGGCACTGCGGCTGCTGATCGGTGGCTCGAGCGGTGGGCCGGATCCGGGGACTCGAGCGGAGCTCCTCGCCCGTGAGTGAAAAGGGGGTGGTTTGTTTGGGGATTTAGTCCGTGACGCCACCCATGGGTTGTGGTGAAGATGGGCACCACCGCTGCTGGTGACGGGGATCCCGGGAGCGATGGTAGAGAGCAGCTGGGATGTTGTTTTCCCCCTCCGTGGGTACGGGTTGGTGGTCCCGGGGCCCAGTGGTGTGACGGGGAGGCAGAGTCGGTGAGGTGCAGGGTTGCAGGGACAGCGCGGCGCGGTGCCGGATGTCACGGGTGTACTCACTCAGCAAAAGATGCACAAAGTCTCCGGTAAACCAAACGGCTGGATGGACGGGTCCCGCAGCCGGCTGCAGTGTCTCTCCCCGGACAGGTGATGGTGGCTGTCTCTCCCTGCATCTTTGTGTACTGTGTTGACTCCAATGGCTTCCCAATGGTAGTCCGCTCCCCGGTGTATAGATACCGGAGGAGCCCGTTTTGCCCGCAGGCGCTGGCCCTTGGATTTCTAGCCGGTGGCGGTGGCTGTGTATTCTCACGGTGTGAGTGGTTGCCTTCAATCGGGACTTGGTTGTTAGGGAACCCCGGGGGTTCCTGTCACATTCGGATTTGACTATTGACGGCGGCTCCAAGCCTGGTCGGGGTCCGATGGCCCTGCCTGTGTGCTTAGCTTCACTCCGTTCCCCGGTCCGGTACCGGTGGGCCACCGCCCAGCCCTGGTCCTTAAGGCTCTGCGGAGTTCCACCAACCCCTGCAGATGGCCACCACCGTCTGCCAACCTTGCTTTTAGTGCCTGGGCTCCTACCCAGACACCTGCAGTTTTGTGACCTCTCACTTTCACCTCCTGAACTGCTCTACTCCAAACTCTATCTGACTGCTTTTCCCGCCTCCAGGCCTGTGAACTCCTCGGTGGCTGAGGCCAACCGCCTGGCTCCGCCCCACCTGGTGTGGACATCAGACCCTGGAGGAAGGCAACAAGGGTTTTTGTCTGACTAATATCACTGTCTGGGGGGTTGGGGTGCGTGTGTGTTTTGTCTGTGGCTACCTGGCTTGTCCAGGGTGCCACACAAGCAGCAATGGATGTTGCTGAGTGAAGATTGTAAATTTCCCTATACGGTGCCTAGGACATTGTAGTGCCCGTACATTGTGTCCAGTTTGTGGTTCTGGAGACCTGCACCATGTAAAGTAGGCTCTCCTCACTACAGTAATGTGGATTAGACAAACTGCAGAGTTCAGAAGAAGGGGGGTGACACGCCCGCCCCAGGGCCGGGGGACTCAGAACCGAGCCGCACTAGTTCGGGGACTTTAGCCGTGGTGGGGTCAGGTTCCGTGACCCTGGCGGGGTTTAAATAAAGGGGGTTTTAAATAAAATAAAAAAAAAATAAAAAGTGTTTTTGTCGACTACGCCACTTGCAGTGTGCGGCCAGGTTGTTTGGGGCCGCCGCTGCAGGTTTCTGCTGGGGCTGATGGAATGATACAGCCTGGATGGTTAGAGCCCTCCACAAGCAGGGACAGGCTCCAGCAGTGGATGATGGGGGTTGTAGTGTTGTAGTGGGAATACAGTCTATGTGAGTGCATGCCATTAAGGAAACAGTCCACACCTGTATTGTAGTTTAACTAGCCTTGTTTACTTTGCTGTGGTGGTACCTGAACCCGCGGGTGCTGATCCCAGGTATATCTGCTCCCCTTGTTCTGCATGCCAGCTGTGAACTGGGTTGGCTGTCCTCCGTGCACACTTGTTGTTGATGGGCTCCCGTGGCTTAGAGCTACTTCGGAACCCCTCTGTTTCTGTCTTGGTCCTATTGCAGGCAGCCTGGACTATTTAAGGGGTTCAGTCCCCAATCCCCTCTTTGCTGCTTGTGCTTCAGACTTTTTGGGTTGGCGATGGACCCTGGAGATCTTCTCGCCCGGCAGAGTTAACAGGTGACCATAAAGTGTCCCACTGTCCTAGGGTTGGCACCCCGCCTTGTGCTGAGTCCGATGAGCCTTGGTTCTGAACTTCCACAGGCCTTCCGTGGTACCTGGAGTCTGCTGCTTCCACAAGTAACCCATGGTGCCTGGAGTCCCGTTTCGTGCTCCACAGTTCTCACTCCTTTTACAGCTCTCCGTTCTCACTGCAGGTCTTTTCAGTACTTTTCACTTTCTACTACTTCCAACTACTACTCCTCTCCTCCTCTGTCCTTCACTTTTCCTCACTCTCTCCTCTGACAGACTTTCCTGACAGAGACTGCTTCCTTCTTCACCTCATTCTGACTCACTACACACCACTTACTCCCGCCTTTTCCAAGTGACCACTGGCCCCTCCTCCTCGCTGAGTCTCTCCCTACAGGCTGGTTGGTACTATCCAATCAGTGCCCTCCCCTTTTATCTGTTACTAGGCTCTCAGGTTAGTGTCGGGGTTGTATATGTGTCCAGAAGGTGCTGGTTTACTTACTGGCACAGATATTCTGGGGTTTGGATTTTCACGGGTTACATTTGTGGCACCTGGTACCTCAGGGGTGCTACAGGGGCATTTGGATTTGGGAACCCATATCTTGCTGGATTTCTTTTGAGGGGCATCCATAGCGATTTTCCATAGCCTTTGTATTACCAGTAAAGTGGAAACCCACTATATTTGCATTGACAGATGATGGACCTTAGTGGGGATGTGTTTTGTTGATTAAGTTGAAGCTTTTATTTGGATGTCATATTCATATAATTAAGGATCACATTTATCTTGTGTTCTACACTGAGCATTTAGATCAGGGTTTACATCTAAGGCTGCGCTCACACGGTCATAGATTTTCTCATGCAAGAGAATTGGGCTGAGAGTCTGCCAGAGTTTGATTCGAGTGTCACCTAAAGCCTGCTTTACACGGTACGACCGATTGTGCGATTTCACAATCGATCGTACCCGCCCCCGTCCTTTTTGCGTCACGGGCAAATCGCTGCCCGTGTCGCACAAAGTTAGTAACCCCCGTCACACATACTTACCTCTCGTGCGACCTCGCTGTGGGCGGCGAACGTCCACTTCCTGGAGTGGGAGGGAAGTTCGGCGTCACAGCGACGTCACACGGCCGCCGGCCAATAGAAGCGGAGGGGCGGAGATGAGCGGGACATCCCGCCCACCTCCTTCCTTCCACATAGAGCCGGCGGCGGCCGCGGGAGGCAGGTGAGCTGCTCATCGTTCCCGTGGTGTCACACGGAGCGGCGTGTGCTACCACGGAAACGATGGTCAACTAAATTAAACGATATTATGGAACCTAGCGAGCAGTACCCGACTCACGATTTGTGAGCGATACTGCGTCGCTAGGAGGTGTCACACAGGCCGGCATCGCCAGCGATGCTGGATGTGCGTCACAAAATCCGTGACCCCGACGATCTATCGCACGATAGATTGTCTGGTGTAAAGCAGCCTTTAGGCCTTTTTCACATGCCAGTGAAAAACACACACGTTTTTCACTGACGTGGAAAAAGGAAAAATATGTCCCTCCGTGTGCCGTGATTATGGCACAAGTGTGATCTCTGTGTGCTATTTGTGATAATACACAGAGATCAGGCACTTAAGCCTGCTTTACACGTTGCAATTTCGCATACGATATCGTATGCGATTTGCAACGCCCCCATCATATGAATGTGGCTTCCTGGACAAGCCAGGTCATCACAGGTACTACACTAACACACCCTACACCCCGGCTAGGCACACCGAAGCCAAACACAAATCCAGGTGCCACAGATAACAACACCTACACACCCCACACTCCCGGTCAGGCACACCAAAGTCAGACAAAAACCCTTGTTACCTCCCTCCAGGGGCTGATGTCCACACTAGGGGGTGGGCCAGGCGGTTGGTCCCGCCCACCGAGGAGTTCACAGTCCTGGAGGCGGGAAAAGGAAGTGAGATCAGATCAGTTTTGGAGTTAGAGAAGTGAAGTGGTAGAGGAGCAGCCTGACTGTGTCCGGGTGTGTGGCCCGGGCACCCAGCAAGGTTGGCAGACGGCGGTGACCGTCTGCAGGAGAGGCTAATTGGAGTGAACCGTACGGACCGTGGACGGGCGGTGGCCCGACGGTTCTGGATCGGGGAGTGAAGAGAAGCCAGCACCATCCGGCAGGGCCTACGGAGCCCAACCAGGCTAGGAGTCGCCATAAAACCGGTCAAATCCGTTAGCGAAGGGAACCTCTGGGGTTTCCCAGCAGTCAAGACCCGATTGAAGGCAACAGCTCACACCATAGAGGGAAACACAGTCACCGCCAAGGCTACAGTTCCCAGGGCCAGAGCCTGCGGGCAAAAGGGGCTCCTTCTGCATCCATCCAAGCTGGGGAGCGGGTTACCGGTGGGAAGCCATTGGAACCGTAACACAACACAGGTGCAGGGAAAGGCAGTCACCATCAACCTACCGGGAGAGCTACTGCAGCCGTCTGTGGGACCCGTCCATCCAGCCGATTGTTTTACCAGAGACTTTGCATTCATCATGGGCTGAGTGAGTACCACCGTGCCGTGCAACACAGCGCTGCCCCCGTGACCCTGCACCTCACCAGGCCCCGTAACCCACCTGCCATCCATCCCTACCCCTGACCGGGCCCCTGGACAACCAAACCCCCTACCCACGGAGGGGAGAACCAACATCCAAGCTGCTCCCTGTCATCGCTCCCGGGATCCCCGTCCAGAGCAGCGGTGGTGTCACCAATCTCACCACAACCGTGGGTGGCGTCACGGACAATATCCCTAAACCCAAACCGCCTCCTTTCACTCACGGGCGAGGAACGCCGCTCGAGTCCCCGGGATCCGGCCCACCGCTCGAGCCACCACCGAGCAGCAGCAGCAGCAGCAGCCGGACCCGAGCAGTGGGTGAGCGCAGCGTCCCCTCCTCCGCCCGCGACAACTTGGCATCACGAACAGGATCTTACCGCTCTGCCGTCTGGTAGAGGTGCGCCTTGTGACCGCCGGAGGTGTCCGACCGAAAAATTTGAGAAGCCGCCATTTTGGGCGCGAAAAGTCCCCGCTCAAGCGTATTCCCGAGTAGCGGAGGTGCGAAAGCTGAAACCCCGCCCCTGTAGAGGAGGAGCCGGAAAAAGACTAAGGGGGACGGAAACAAGATGTCTGCGCCCGACGGAGCCGCTGGAGGAGCGGCGGTCGCAGCCGCGGTGGCACCCGCGGATGGGAATGGGCCCGCCCAGGTCCCAGCTTCACTGGCGGGAGGCGCCGTGGCCCCAGCTCTCGTTCAGGTTATGCCATTCTCCTTGCCCTATGTGCCCGGAGCTACCTGGCTGCCGCTGTACGATGGGAAACCTGATGCGTTGCAGGTCTTCCGAAAGAAGCTTAGTCTGCTATTAGAACTATACCCCCTAACTGATAAGCAACGTGCAGCGGTAGTGCTGGGGCAGCTAACCGGCGCAACTGAGCAGGAGGCGGAGACCTGGGCCGAGGGGGACCGGTCCTCTGTAGACACCATCTTTGAGATGCTACAGACTGCCTTTGAGACCCGTACCGAAGCCGAGCTGCGGATGCAGTTTTATCAATGCCGGCAACGGCCTGCGGATAGCATTCGGGACTACGCCTTGCGTCTGCAAACAGCCCTTTGCACACTTAAGCGGGTAGACACCATCAACGATGCGGACAGCAACAAAATGCTAGTGGAGCAGTTTGTACAGGGGATGAGGTCCTCGGAGGACCGCAAGCAACTCCGGCTGTGGGCCCTAGAACACCCTGATGTGGGCTTTGCCGTGTTAAAGGAGCGGGCCATTAAAGCTCTGCAGCCTCCAGCATCGGAAGTCCCTGAGGCAGCCCCATGGCCGGCTGAGATGGCTCCCGTCTTGGTGGCCCCTGCCCTTCCAACACCTCCGGTACCTGCAGCCCCAAGCGGAATGATGGAGGAACTGGCTGCCCAAGTCCGCCGCATGGATGGGGACCTCGCCAAGATCCTCGCCGCACTACAGCCTTCGGCCAGGTCCCAGCCCCCAGGGAAGCTACAGCTCACTGACCGCCCCGAGGACGTCCCCTGGATGCAGCGGAGAAGGGCCAACGACTCACGGTATGGACCTCCGATTTGTTACAGGTGCAGTAAGCCCGGCCACTACTCCCGACGGTGTCCGTTAAACGAGCAACCCCTGGGGCCACGGGCCAGTCCTCAGGAGTCGAACCCAGTGGCCCCCCCAACTGGCGGGACCGGTACATCGGAGCTCGGCCCATCATCCCCCTGGCAGTGGACGGCATCCCGCTGATGGCTCTCCTGGACACTGGATCACAGGTAACCACAATACCATACACACTGTATCAGCGATATTGGGGGAAGGACGAACTAGCCCCCCCAGATGGCAGCATGACACTGATTGCCGCTGATGGACTCCCATTGACCCAAGTGGTGTATAAACAAGTGGCCATGATCGTGGGACGAGCAGAACTGCAACACCAGGGTTTGATTGTGATAATGAATGAACCCAGTGATCATAACCCGAAGGTAGTGTTAGGGACTAATGTGATGGAGCACTGTATGAGTGACGTGCTGACCCTACTGCAGCAGCTGGCCGCCACGGCGGCGGGGAGCCAACAGAGAGCTGTGCAGCGTGAGATACGGGCCCTGATGTATCGCCAGCATGTGAACTCGACAGGAGGAGAGATTGGAGGAGTGAGAGTGATGGATGCGGCCCCTTTGATTGTACCACCCAGGAGTGAGATGATCTGGTGTAGGGCAGCAGTAGGGCCCCAAGGACGAGACTACCCCGCCATGATAGCCCATATCCTCCGAACACTGGCCCACAGTAATGGCCGCCCGAGGGGTGGTAGACGTCAAGAAAGGGAGAGTGCCCGTACGAGTGCTGAACTGTGGGGAGGAAGAGGTTAGGCTTCCCCGGTACGCTACCCTTGCCAAATTGCTCACTCTAGATCCCCACACCATCCATGAAGCCGTTCCCCCGGTCACACCGCCTGCTGCCGGTTCCCACTCATCCCTGGGGGAGTTAGGCGAGTGGTGTCGAGAGCTACACGTCGGCACTGATGATACCCCCACACACCACAAGGAAGGGGTATACTGGGTGGTACAGGAGTATGAGCGGGTTTTTAGCAAGCATCCTCTGGATTTTGGGCAGATTAAAGGGGTTCAACACCACATCCCTACCGGTACACACCCCCCTATTAAAGAGAAATACAGGCCTATTCCCCCTGCGTAATACCAATGCGCCAAAGACATGTTGAGGAACATGAAGGAGGCAGGGGTTATTAGGGACAGCTGTAGTCCCTGGGCCGCCCCGTTGGTGCTGGTTAAGAAGAAGGATGGCACCATGCGGATGTGTGTGGATTACCGGAAGATTAACCAGATAACGCATAAGGATGCTTACCCTCTGCCCCGCATTGAAGAGTCCCTGGCCGCGTTGAGAACCGCTAACTACTTCTCCACCCTTGACCTCACCAGCGGGTACTGGCAGGTGGCCGTGGCACCGTAAGACCGAGAGAAGACTGCCTTCGCCACTCCTATGGGACTCTGCGAGTTCAATAGCATGCCGTTCGGGCTGTGCAATGCCCCTGGAACCTTCCAACGGCTGATGGAATGCTGTCTGGGGCACCTAAATTTTGAGACCGTCTTGCTGTACTTGGATGATGTGATTGTGTACTCACAGACGTATGAAGCCCACCTAGAGCACCTAGCCGAGGTGTTCACGTCCCTTGCCAAGTATGGGATGAAGTTGAAGCCCTCAAAGTGTCATCTGCTGAATCCCAGAGTGCAGTACCTAGGACATGTGGTTGGTGTGGAAGGTGTCGCCCCCGACCCCGAGAAGATCACCGCCATCCAAGACTGGCCGAGACCGACCATGGTGAGGGAAGTGAGGCAGTTTCTGGGCCTGGTGGGATATTACCGTCGCTTCATTAAGGGGTACACGAAGATGGCTGCCCCCATGCAAGACCTCCTCGTGGGACAGACCAAGGGTAATAGATCCCTGGGAGCCCCATTGGTGTGGGAAGAAAAGCATGAGGAATCCTTCCGCCAGCTGAGAGCGGCCCTGACCGGAGAGGAAATCCTAGCGTACCCTGACTACAGCCGCCCATTCATCCTCTACACCGACGCCAGCAATGTGGGCTTGGGGGCTGTTCTATCCCAGGTCCAAGACGGAAGGGAAAAGGTAATAGCTTATGCTAGCCGAAAACTCCGACCGACTGAGAGGAACCCTGAGAACTACAGCTCCTTCAAGCTTGAGCTCTTGGCACTGGTGTAGGCTATCACCGAGCGGTTCCGCCATTACCTGGCAGCAGCCAAGTTCACCACGTACACAGACAATAACCCGCTGACCCATATAGATACGGCCAAGCTGGGCGCGTTGGAGCAGCGGTGGGTGGCCAGGTTAGCCAACTAGGATTTCACCATCAAGTACCGGGCCAGCCGTACCAACGTCAATGCCGATACACTCTCCTGGATGCCCCACCTGTCGGAAGAGGGGCCAGAAGATGATGACCTCGAAGAGATGGAATTGCCTGCATTACACCGGCCATTCACTGAGAAGGTTCACGTCCACCAATAACGGGTGAACCTGGATCCGCTGCCCCGACATGAGTGGCAGGAAGCTCAGGACCAGGCACCTGCTGTCCGCCTGGTCAAGACCCTAGGGGAACAGGGTTCTGCTGGGATAGACCCTGCTGCCCCTGCCGAAGCCCAACGTCTGTGGCGAGAACGGACCCAGCTATACCTACACCAGGGGAAGTTGTATCGCAAGCTGATTAATCCAAAGACTCACGAGAAGATCCGCCAGCTGGTGATTCCCCAGGCTAACGTGCCCACCGTCCTGCAAGCATACCATGATAGTGCTGGGCACTTCGGGTGGAAGAAGCTGGAGATGTTGTTAAGAGAGCGGTTCTATTGGAGTGGAATGCGGGAATCTGTGGAGGCCTGGTGCCGAGAATGTGGCCCTTGCGCATTGAGAAGGAAGGACGAGGCCAGCCAGAAGGCACCACTTCACCCGATCATTACACATCAACCGCTGGAGCTGGTTGCCCTTGACCATGTAAAGCTCACCCCCAGCCGAAGTGGGTACACCTACGCTCTGACCATCGTAGACCACTACTCGAGGTTCCTGGTGGTTGTCCCAGTTAAGGACTTAACCGGCCGCACCGCTGCTAAGGCTTTCCAGGCTTATTTCTGTCGACCGCATGGGTACCCGGAGAGGGTGCTTACCGACCAGGGTCTGGCCTTTGAAGCAGAGGTATTCCAGGAATTCTGCCAGTTGTACGGTTGCAAGAAAATCTGGACCACGCCTTACCATGCCCAAACCAATGGGATGTGTGAAAAGATGAACCACTTGGTCTTGGGCCTCCTTAAGACGTTACCACTGGAAGAGCGGAACCTGTGGCCGGAGAAGCTACCTGACCTGGTCGATATGTACAACAACATCCCTTCCAGCTCTACGAAATGCACTCCAGCATACCTGATGAGAGCTCGTCCCGGCAGCCTACCAGTGGATCTGGAAATGGGCTTGGAAGCTCCAGAAGCACTCCTGTCGACAGCTGAATGGGACACTCGGCGGAGAGCACAGTACCAACAGGTCCAGGAATATGTTGAGAAGAACTTGTGCTGGAGCCAGGGACAACAGGAGCAGTACTTCAACAAGAAGTCGCCTGCCGGTCCCTTCCAACCTGGGGATGTAGTGCTGAAGCGGAAAAGAAGGGCCCACAAGCTGGATGACCAATGGGAAAAAACCCCGTATGTAGTCCAGCCCACAGGATGGGAGAATGGGAAGGCCTACCAGATCAGCCGTGACCAGGGGGGGACTTTGGCTACGGTTTCCCGAGACCACGTAAAGAAGTGCCCACCAGCATTGAGAGTAGCGGATGAGGCTCCAGTTCCCAGTCCAGTGGAGAAGAAAAAAGAGGTAATCCACATCATGATGGGTGATTTTCCAGCAGACTGGCCTACACAGAACGGCGCGGTGATCCTTCCAGTGATACTGTTCCCACAACCGTGGATGAAGAAATGATGGAAACGGTTAACCGCGAGCCAGTGCCCAGGGATGTACCTGTACCCAGCTCCCCTACGCCTCTGCCTGCCCCACATGATAGCAAGGAGGAGGAACTGACTGTTCCCTCTGCCCCACTGCCTATCACCACTGACACCGGACCCCGAAGGTCCACTCGCCCCAACCTAGGTAGACCCCCACTTAGGTACAGGGAAACTACTCTTTAAAAAGGGGGGGGGCTTTATGTGTTGAGTGTACCAGTTTGAAAGTTGTTGAATGATAAGTGAATCACCTGAAGAAGTTTACCTGATTGAACCGTGATTGAACCGGCCGTTGCCGGCAACTGTTGTCCCCGTAGGGACTGTCTGCAAACCTTGCGTAAGGTACTACTTACGGACAAGCCCGAGAACTTGCAGGGCAACCACAAGCTCAGTGGAATGTAATAAAAATGTTTGTTGGCTTGACACCATTACCGCCTCCGGAGAGGCTGATTTGGGAGTATGGGCCTGGAGGAAAGGGATGGCCCAGGCCCACCACTACCGCAACCGGTGGCGATCCTCCGGGGGTTCAGGGGTCCCCTTGGACGCGGGTCACCTGAAAGAGACAGAACCCGCTCGGGCAATTTGGTGCTGGACTGGGGTCAAAGGGTGCTGCCCGCTTCTTAGGGGCAGCATCAGGGCCAGGTTGTTTGGGTGGGAGAAGAGCGGAAGCCGTACCGTTGTAAAATGTTTATGATGCTTTTACATGTTTTACCGTTTTATTCTTTTTCAGTTGTAAAAATAAAACCGGTGATGGACGGGCAGCCCGCGGACGGTCTGCATTTTACTAAGGGGGAATGTGGTGCCCTGGACAAGCCAGGTCATCACAGGTACTACACCAACACACCCTACACCCCGGCTAGGCACACCGAAGCCAAACACAAATCCTTGTTGCCTTCCTCCAGGGGCTGATGTCCACACCAGGGGGTGGGCCAGGCGGTTGGTCCCGCCCACTGAGGAGTTCACAGTCCTGGAGGCGGGAAAAGGAAGTGAGATCAGATCAGTTTTGGAGTTAGAGAAGTGAAGTGGTAGAGGAGCAGCCTGACTGTGTCCGGGTGTGTGGCCCGGGCACCCAGCAAGGTTGGCAGACGGTGGTGACCGTCTGCAGGAGAGGCTAATTGGAGTGAACCGTACGGACCATGGACGGGCGGTGGCCCGACGGTACCGGATAGGGGAGTGAAGAGAAGCCAGCACCATCCGGCAGGGCCTACGGACCCCAACCAGGCTAGGAGTCGCCATAAAACCGGTCAAATCCGTTAGCGAAGGGAACCTCTGGGGTTTCCCAGCAGTCAAGACCCGATTGAAGGCAACAGCTCACACCATAGAGGGAAACACAGTCACCGCCAAGGCTACAGTTCCCAGGGCCAGAGCCTGCGGGCAAAAGGGGCTCCTTCAGCATCCATCCAAGCTGGGGAGCGGGTTACCGGTTGGAAGCCATTGGAACCGTAACACAACACAGGTGCAGGGAAAGGCAGTCACCATCAACCTACCGGGAGAGCTACCGCAGTCGTCTGTGGGACCCGTCCATCCAGCCGTTTGTTTTACCGGAGACTTTGCATTCATCATGGGCTGAGTGAGTACCACCGCGACGCTGCACCTCACCAGGCCCCGTAACCCGCCTGCTATCCATCCCTACCCCTGACCGGGCCCCGGGACAACCAAACCCACTACCCATGGAGGGGAGAACCAACATCCAAGCTGCTCCTTGTCATCGCTCCCGGGATCCCCGTCCAGAGCAGCGGTGGTGTCACCAATCTCACCACAACCGTGGGTGGCGTCACGGACAATATCCCTAAACCCAAACCACCCCCTTTCACTCACGGGCGAGGAATGCTGCTCGAGTCCCCGGGATCCGGCCCACCGCTCGAGCCACCACCGAGCAGCAGCAGCAGCCGGACCCGAGCAGTGGGTGAGCGCAGCGTCCCCTCCTCCGCACGCGACATGTGCAGCACGTTTAATTTGTTGAACGTGCCGCACATATGATTAACCCCCATCACACATACTTACCTACCATAGGACCTCGATGTGGGCGGCGAACGTCCACTTCCTGGAGTGGGAGGGACGTTCGGCGTCACATCGACGTCACGCGGCAGCCGGCCAATAGAAGCGTAGGGGCGGAGCTGAGCATGACGTAAACATCCCACCCACCTCCTTCCTTCCGCATTGTGGGCCGGGAGCCGCAGGAGGCATGTGAGATCTGTTCATCGTTCCCGGGGTGTCACACACTGCGATGTGCGCTACCCCGGGTACGATGAACAATCTGACGTTCAATTCATCAGGAATGAACGACGTGCATGCGATGAATGGTTTTCGTTCAATCGCAATTGCACGTTGCTGTCACACGCTACAACATACCTTACGATGCCGGATGTGCGTCACTTACGACGTGACTCCACAGACACATTGTAAGATATCTTGTAGCGTATAAAGCGGGCTTTATACTCACCTGTCCACACCGCTGTTATCCGTGGTGCTGATATCTCCCGCGATGCTATGTCCGGCCGCTGCTGTCTCACCACTGCTGCTACTTCCAGGTCAGCTGTGCAGTGAATATGTATGAGCATAATTAGGAGGCCTGAAAGCAGGAGACAGCAGTGGCTGACAACAGCGTTGCTGGAGAGGGTTGAGTTTAAAAAGCTTTTTATTTTAAATGTACGTTTTTTTCTGGTACGTGTTTCATGGATCACACCATTGTGTGGTCCGTGGGACATCAGTGATGCCAGAAAAAAATGGACTTTTCTCCGTGCAGCGCACACGGACATGCGTCTGCGCCGCACGGAGACACGTCAGTGAAAAATCACTGATGTGTGCGCAGACCCATTGATTTTAATGGGTCTGCATATGTACATGATTCTGGTACGTATAAAAACTTCAACATACGTATCAGAATCACTGATGTGTGAAAGAGGCCTTTCACAGAAGACAGAAAACTTGGGTTCTAATCTTCATCTTCTCCATTGTCGGAGTGCATTCTGATTTTAGGCACCATTAACACTAGCTATAGATATAACATATACAGAAATTCAATTGGTCCTTGTTGCAACAGGGACAAATTTTATTTAATTAAGTATGGCTTTATAAGATTTTACTTTTTTGAAACAACTATTTAATTGATTAGCTCTAACGTATAGGTCATTTGTAGAAAGAAACCACATCTTTATTAGTATCCATGATTACTAGCGTGTTTATCTCCATTTCCTTTCTATGGAGAAAATTTTCAATGGCCTTATGATATTTCATTTATATGAGATACAGGGACATATTTTTTGCACTAGGAAACCCTTTTCAAGTGTTGCGCAATTTCTAAATGTTTTTTTTTTCTCCATCTTCCCAACATATGAGGTATTATCATGTCATATGTTGGCTCTCCTTCTTTGATGCATGCTCAGGAGCTTAGCTTATTGTCGGCTGACACCGGTTGTGGTATTCAGCCGGCGTCTGCCTTTAACAGTAGCAGGTGAAGCTGAGCTTGGCTGGCTGTTATTAACCTCTTAAATGCTATTGTTAATCTCTTATTGCAGAATTTGGAGTGCACAAACCAGGGGCTGCAATCGCAATTGTGCAGTCAAGCTTTAAGGCCACTTTACACACAGAGATAAATCTTTGGCAGATCTGTGGTTGCAGTGAAATTGTGGACAATCAGTGCCAGGTTTGTGGCTGTGTACAAATGGACCAATATGTCCATGATTTCACTGCAACCACAGATCTGCCAAAGATTTATCTCTGTGTGTGACGGGGCCTTTATTCATGTTGCCTATTGTTTGGACAGCATGAATCGACTGACCTGTTCCCTTTAAGTCATAAATACAGAAGTTACACATATAGTACATACAGAGGAAAAGCTATGCACACTGTAAAGATTGCCTTATTTTATTACATAGATAAATGATCAAGCTTGTCAAATGCTTTTTGTC
Source organism: Anomaloglossus baeobatrachus (assembly GCF_048569485.1). Taxonomy (NCBI): domain Eukaryota; kingdom Metazoa; phylum Chordata; class Amphibia; order Anura; family Aromobatidae; genus Anomaloglossus; species Anomaloglossus baeobatrachus. The sequence goes on along the minus strand of NC_134354.1, from coordinate 470,157,017 downwards.
AGAGAACTATCTCATTCAGCACTTTACAGTTTATCACTGTGGGCTAGCAAAACAAAAATGATACCTTATGTGACAGGTCTAAGTGACAAAATCTTCTGCAATTTATAAATGTGATGGGGTCTGTGATGCTTAGACTTCCTACCCGTTATGTATGTACCCTTTTGCATACTGGATCTTCACAGAACACACCACTAATTCTCTTCTACTATGTGCATGTGATGTGTACAAATCAGGAACATGAGGAAAATGTTAGAGGCAGATGCTGACAGCGTCAAGAGCATGAGATGGCATTTAGTGATGAGTGAGCACTAAAATGCTCAAGTTCTCAATACTCGAATCCAGCAGGTCGGATGCTCGGGCAGGCACGATTTGAGTATAGAGTATAATGGAAGTCAATGGGGAACTCGAGTATTTTCCAGAAGACCCTAACAGGATGGTTTGGGAGGCTGACAAATCATTAATGAAATAGATGGAAACAGCACTAAAATGAAATGGAAACCGCACGGGGAAGACGCCTGGACACATCTCTGACTCCCAGGTCACTGCTGTAAACAAAATAAATAAACAATTAAAAAATGACTTTCATGTGCCACTAAAGAGTGTTTTAGCCTGCTTTAACCTAATAATTAAATAATTTTAAAAAACAGTATGAGCTCCCCCTATTTTTAATAACCAGTCAAGGTAAAGCAGACAGCTGTGGGCTGGTATTATCAGGCCGCGAAGGTTCCCAGCCTAAAAATACTAGCTTGCAGCCAAGAAGGCATGTTTATTGGCTAACAGCTGCAAAACATGCGGAGTGGGGCTTGAGCTTGGCACTTGAGCACCCGCGATAATCGGTAGAGTAAGGAATCTGGCTGAGCACTCTGATGCTCGATCGAGTATCAAGAAGTGCCAAGCATGCTCGCTTATAACTAAAGGGAACCTATCACCAGGTTTTTCCTGTATGAGCTGTGGCCACCACCAGTGAGCTCTTATATTCAGCATTCCAGAATGGTGTATATAAGAGCCCAGGCCGCTCGGTATAACATACAAAAACTTAATTATACTCACCTGGGGGGTGGTCCAATCCGATGGGCATTGCTGGTCGTGGTCCAGCTCCTCCTCTCTTCCTTACATCGCTTCTCTCGTGCCGAGCCCTGTGTGCATGAAGCGTCCTGTGTTTTTGACACAAAGACGTCCATTGCGCTACTGCGCATGCACACTTCTCTCTTCACTGCTGAGGGCAGAGCAAGGTACTGTAATGCGCAGGCATGAGAAAAGGTCAAAGACCGGCTGCACATGCGTACTACAGTACTTTGATATGCCCTCAGCAAGGCAGATCAAAATGCGCATGCGCAGTAGCGCAATGGAGGCCTCTCTGTGAATGACGCAGGACATGTCATGCACAAGGGGCTGAGCAGGAGGACTGAGATCGCACAAAATGGAGAAGGCACCGGACTGAGAGCATGAGAGTATTATATAGGTGTTTACGTTCTAAAGAGCGGCCTGGGCTCTTATATATAGCATTGTGGAATGTTGGATATAAGGCCTCACTGGTGGTGGCTGCAGCTCATAAGGGAAAAACCTGGTGACAGGTTCCATTAAATGGCGTTAAATTGCATGCCCTTGGACCCTAGAGGATTCTTGTGTTACCTGTACAATAACTGCTCCTTGCTAATAACCCACTACAATGTATATGCACTTGCCCTGTCCTTCAGCACAGAAGAATTATTGATCATATCTACTGAACATGGACTTATTCTGTGCCCTGCCATTCCACTATTCCAATATTTCCCTTTTTATTAAAAAATGTTCCTAGGAAAAGCTTTTCTTGTCTCACAGCAAGGCCAGTTTCACACATCATTTCTTTTTCTTATGTCAAAAAAAGATGTCTTGTTTTGTGTTGGATCCATTTTCAGTTCATGTGTCAGTTTTTACAATCCTTATTACATCCATTTTTCCGTTATGAAGAAAAAACATTCTTAGCTTCTCTTACCCAGTAAACAGTAAAATACGACAGCACATGGCTGATATTTGTGCGCTACACTTTTTTTTTCACAGGGCCAACTTGCATTGGAAAGCTTGATCCGCAATTTTCTTCTTTTTTTTTTTTGCAGACAAATCAGTCTGCAAAAAAATGAGCAAGGGAAAAGGCACATTGGTTGCAATAGGTACACAATCTGTCCATTAAAATAATAGATTGTACACACACAAAAAAAACTGGTATGTGAAAGAGCGCTTAGAAGATTATTCCTTTATTTTGTGCACAGTCCGTATTATTTTGTGAGTAAAAATATGATTTCAGTAATACAAAAGATGGCACTATTCATTACATTTACATTACTTTACCACATGGTTAAGAGTATACTTTGTGACTACTGGCGTAGCGTGATCTTTCGCTACACCGGTCATGATGAATTGGCCATTTTACCTTTATGTACTTATTGACTATCCATAAAAATACGGACATTGATATGGAGTTGGCTTCCACTTTGTTTTTAGCCTCAACTACTTTATTTAGATTTTGGAACATGGAGAATGGAGGAGGATATAGTTTCTGATTACATATAACCTAAAAAGTCATCCATTAAGATACTGTAACCTATGAAAATGTGTTTTAACCCTACTGTTATCTCTTACACAAGATGGTAAAGTTACCTGAGCTTATTACACATTCCTTAAATGCATCCACAATTAAGTGCTCTTTCTCTCTTAATCCTTTGACAATAGATGAAGAGTGAAATTTGTCCTGAAAATATTCCATTGGCAGCTAATGAAACTGCTAGTCAGGTGAATGAAACAGTAACTCACATTGAAGATATCAAGGACATTGGTGGTAAGTAAGTAATTTATTAGTACAGATGAGTAGTTCTTATTTGTTTCTTTCTAAGTAAATATTACTTAATACTCATGCATGCATATAGGCTGACCTATAGGCTGTAGTATATTTTGTTTTGTTTTTTTACTTTTGGAAAGTATGTGATCCCAAAGAGCTACTATATTTAGTCCAATGCTATGTTTTAATCTTTCAGTAGAGTTTATAAGTTCTATGTATTCTTTCACTCTATGGCCATTCTGGTGATTCATTATTGTAACATCTGCCCTTGACCACAGACAGACTAGGGCTATCCACCAAGTCATCAGGATCTCAAAAACCCTGAAACCCTTTACAGAGATTTGGAATTACACAAGGTCCAGGAGATCGCTATCTATGAAAGGCTGAAAGGACAGGTACAGGTTCGTGGACCTGACAAATAACTAGCAGCACAGGACTAACTAGAAACTATGCTGCTCAGGCAACTCCCATTGGGAGAGCGGGCCTTTAAATACCTAGTGCCTCCTAGTAAGAGGCTGGCAACACTTCTGGTTTGCCCACTCTTTACCTTTAAAAATCAGGAGCGAGCTCACACACACTCTAAGGAGTTGGTAGGAGGCCTTCTCGGTGTGCACAGGTCCTGGGAGCACTGAACTGTGGCAGGAGCCAGCACATATGGAGGAGGGACAGCAGGACAGCCACGGCGGTGAGTATGTCGGCATCCCTGCAGGGAAGCTAGCATTACAAATGTACTACACTCCTCCCTTGAGCTTGATTGACAACTTTCACTTGCCCAGAATGAGCACTACCTGTATTGGATCTCAGGCCCTGCACATCTACACTAACATTCCAGGAGCCAAAACATACACAAGCACACTGTCAGTAGAGGCTGCCTCTCCTGTCTGGAGCTGTAAAGAGGAGTGGGACAGTAGCCGTGGGTGAGGAATTCCCTATTATGGGTGTCCTGACCAACCACAGGAAAAGTTTTTTGGTTCTGGCTGGGTGTGTGGATAGGTGCGTTGTTGTTCATACCTTTCAGGAGGCCGAATGATGCCGCTGTTTTTGGCAGGACAGGACCAGATTGTGGAGAAAATGGAGACAGAAGCTGATAGTTCTTATAAAACAGCAGTCTTTTACGTAATAGTCTGTGGATGAAAATTATATACAAGATGTAGCGGGTACATTTCTTATCAGACGATCCTTTAGCACAAAGCACCATTAAACACACTTCCTCCAAATTCAGCTCAGCTGTTACTGTGGATGCTCCCACTCCTCCTGCCACCACCCAGCTTAATGTAGTGCCCCTGAAGTCATCAGGGAGCTACAAGGTACTGCATCCCCACCGGGATGCAGGGCCTACCCCCTAGGGACCCAGAAGACCAGTGCCGGTAACAACCAAACACTCCAGATAATCCCTGTTTTTCCCCAATTCCACAATAGACTAGTACCAGGCTAGGGTTGGATCAATGGATGGCCGCCTAGAGGTAGAGCCAATCCAGTCCACTAGACGACCAGGTGGGAGGGGTAGACAGTGGACAGTCAGCCAATGAGTCAGTAACAGAGAGAGAGGAAGGACTGCCAAGAGTGAACAGTGACCCGAGGGCCCAGGTGGTTGGTTGCCAGTGGAGTACGGTGGAGTGCTCCCGGAACCACGCACCAACAGGGTACAGAATCCTAGGTCAGGCAAATGCTCCAGGCAGACCTGATAAAATCTGCACAGTGAGGAGACCATCAAGGACCTCACTGACCTTCAAGTTCGGGACACAGTAGCAACGGGAGAACCGGGGACCAGGACCATAAACTCCGACCCCACAGGGTTCACGCTACTTTCATATGGACTACCATTAAGAGACTACCAGGAGGGGACGCCCAGTCGCTCCAAGCCACGAGGACCCACCAACCAAAGACAGGTGCAGGGCAAAAAAATCCACCAGGTCACTAAACCGGCACTGCGTCTAAGGGGACCTGCGGTTGAGACCACCCGGCCTCGGGTGACCAGTTTCCAGCTTACTATGAGTAAAGGACCAGTTACATTGCAACCCTTTATATGGCCTACCTTCATTCAACACCCATCTACATCACCTATCCTCTGGGGCCTGACCCTGCTGGCAGAGGGCCTAACATCCAGGCTGCCACTAACACCAGCCCCAGTAGTGAAAACAGTGCAGCGGCGGCTCCATCCACATAGCCGCAAACCGCAAGTGGCGTCACGTGATAAATTTTCATTTAATTCCCTTGTAAATATTCCCCTTTTAAAAAAGCACCCAGGGCACGGAACCGAGCAACTCCCACCAAAGTGACATTTTCCCCAGTTATACAGCCCGGGACCGAGTACCCCATAACCCTGAGCGACACATTAGCATAACAGAACAGCACTAGCAAGTCATTCTAGTCCTCCCATCAACAGGAAGTAACGACACTCTTGGATATACCATATAAGACTGCATTCTCATTTCCCGTCCAACACTGTTCCAGACTGTTACTCGTTGTAGGCTACTTGAGGCCTGCTGCTAAGTGTATGTTTCTAGCCCCTACCCACAGGGTCGCTTTTGGCTTCTTTACTAGTTTCAGGTTTGATCTCCGTTCTGGGTTACAACCACCCTCTTTTGTTCGGGCTGCATGTTGCACCCTCCACAAGCCCCCCTAAAATGTCACCAAAACATGACGTGACAAACTGTACATCTGTCCTCACCAGCCGTTCCCTATCTGAATTCTATGATGGAGTCTGTCCTTTTCCTAGGGACTGGCTCCTACCCTTTGGACTAATACTTCAGCCCTGCTGTCAGTTACTGGGTAACATCCTACATAACCTTTTAACTATATTCTTATAATGTTCGGCCACTAGATGGCAATGTTTACTTGCAGACACTATACATTATTATACCACATTGCTTAACCAATACACCTACATCTATACATTACCCAACATATTATTCATTCCTATACCTTACATTACTTTCCTAGATAACATTACTTTATATCTTATCACACATACATACTTAAGAAAACTGTTGCTGTCTTCAGGGGTAGGAATTCAACCACCATCTTATATCTGTTCCCTACACACAGAATCACACAATAATGAGCAGCTTAGTGGATTTAAAAAAGATTTCCAGACTGAACAAAAATGGATAAGAGAGAACATATGCAAATAAAAAATAGAAGCATAACTTACCTGTAATTTACCTCCTTGTCAGCGGTGTTGCTTTGTTGCTCTTTGCCAGACCTTCTGGACTAGACTGCAGCTTTGACCTACGATATATATACCATATGGGACCACTGCAGTCAATTAATGCCTCACCAGAACTGCATGCTCCATTGCTTGGCCACTTTTCTTAAAACTCAGTAAGCCCCTTTAGGCCCGTTTCACACGTCAGTGAAAAACACTGACGTTTTTCACTGGCGTGTAAAACACGCACATGTCCCTCCGTGTGCCGTGAATCACGGCACACGTGGGTTGTCTAAGTGCAATCCGGGCTCCGTTCTCCGTGGCCCGTGATTGCATTTAGAAATTAACTCACCTGTGCCTGCTCCCGCTCTCCATGGTGCTGATCGCTCCCGCAGTGCAGCATCCGGCCGGCGCTGACCTCCGCAGCAGCTGCTTCCGGGTCGGCTGTGTCGTGCATCATGAATATGCGCGACAGTAATGAGCCGGCTCAGACGCAGCCGGCAGAACGGGCTGCAGAGGACATCGCTGGACGCCGGGTGAGTAAAAATGATTTTTATTTTAAAAGCACGTTTTTTTCTGGCACGTGTCTCACGGATCACACCTCTGCGTGGTCCGTGGGACATCAGTGATGCCAGAAAAAAATGGACATGTCTCCGTGCGGCAATCACGCACACGCAGGTACGCCGCACGGAGACACGTGCAGTGAAAAATCACTGACGTGTGAGCAGACCCATTCATTATAATGGGTCTGCGTATGTCAGTGATTCTGGTATGTTTAAAAAAAAGCACAAACGTACCAGAATCACTGACGTGTGAAAGGGGCCTTAAGGATGTGTCTCTCTGGGAACTACATGGAATAGATATTTGGCACAGTTAATAACATAGCTATTACATCCAAATAAATAATTATCCAGGAGATTCGGCATATACAGTGTTTAAACAGAAAATTACTTTTGATATACAATCATTCAAAGGAACATCTTGGATATAATTATAGACATAGTGGAAAATGTTGCTCGAAGACCAGGCTCAAGCTGAGTTAATTGTGTGCAGCTGCTGACCACTTCTCAATTCCATGTAATGAGCCATTGTATTTGCCCTGGAGACACGCTACCCAGTGTTTAGGAATAAGCTAGCCGAGAAAATGCTAGGGCTTTGACTGAACAAAGCTGTTCTGGCAAGTAATAAAGGTTGGCAATGTTCAGACATGTGTCCATTAGATTGCTAAAACCATATATCAGATGGACCGTGACCGCCACTCTAAGCTTGGACCATTGACTAGAAACCTATTGCTTTTAGGAAAATAATCTGCTTTAGCTAATTAGAACTCTCATGTGAAATCTCTATATTCTCTGCTCTATGCTATATGTTTTAGACCATACTTGAATGCGGATTATGTAAATTATATTTTGCACACATATTCATGCATTTTTGGTGGTGTTCTGTTAAATGTATTATGATTTTTTTATGTATTTTTCTTCCTAGTAGTTTAAAGTTTCATAGAGAAGACTATGAAGCATGTACAAAAGAGTCCATACCAGCCATGTAGAGCATTGTTAGTTTAACTATAGATTATTAACCTGAAAAAAAAATGTAGGTAGTAGACACAAATAAAAAGAAGTCTTGCCTAAGGCTATGTGCGCACACTGCGTCTTTTTGACGCTGCGTTTTTGTGCGTTTTTGGCCACTAAAAACGCACAAAAACGCACCTGCGTCGAAAAAACGCGGCAAAAAACGCACGCGTTTTGCCGCGATTTGGTGCGTTTTTTTGCTGCGTTTTGCTGCGTTTTTGCTCACTGCGTCTTTATGCGTTTTTTATCAGTGAACAAAAAAAAAAGGTCTGATGTCATTTCCTTCTTCAATGTGTTCTTCATTCTCCACTAGTGTATGCAGAAGAGCAGACAGCTGCAGAACTACAAGGCTCAGCATACTCCATCCAATAGTGTATGCAGGAGAGCAGACAGCAGCTGCAGAACTACAAGGCTCAGCATGCTCCATCCAGGACTATATGCTTGAGGGAGAGTCAGGGGGAGCAGACCTACAAGGCTCAGCATCCTCCTTCCAGGACTGTATGCAGGATTTCTTTGCCCCCCCAAACAAAAAAAATGACGTGGGCTTCGCCATATTTTTGTATGCTAGCCGGGTACAGCAGGCAGGTACGGGCTGCCCCCAACCCCCAGCTGCCTATTTGTACCCGGCTGGGAACCAAAAATATAGGGAAGCCCTTTTTTTTTAAATTATTTCATGAATTTCATGAACTAATTTTAAAAAAAAATGACGTGAGCTTCGCCCAATTTTTGAGTCCAGCTGGGTACAACTAGGCAGCTGGGGATTGGAATCCACAGTGCAGGGTGCCCATGCTTTCTGGGCACCCCCGCTGTGAATTGCAGTCCCGCAGCCACCCCAGAAAATGGCGCTTTCATAGAAGCGCCATCTTCTGGCGCTGTATCCAACTCTTCCAGCTGCCCTGATGCTGGGTGGCCCGCTGGGTAATAATGGGGTTAGGGCTAGCTGTATAGCTGGCCCTAAGCCCGAAATTCATGGTGTCACGCCAATATTAGACATGGTCACCATGAATTTCTAGTAAAGATAAAAAAAAACACAACACACAGAAAAATATTTTTATTAGAAATAAAACACAACACAATTAGTGACTCCATCTTTATTGAAATAAAGAACCCCCCCTCCGCAGTAATCCTGGGTCAGGGTCCCGCGCCGTCCAATCCGGATCCAATATCATCTGATCGGTTTGCTGGAAGGCAAAGCGATCAGATGATGTGTCAGGATCAAGTGCCTGAATCCCATCACACATCAGCTGATTGTATAAAAGCCGATTATACAATCAGCAGATGCATCAGTAGAAAAAAAAAAAAAAAAAATACTCACTTATGTGCTGATACCGGCAGCTCCTGCAGCGATGGGGCGGGAGTCTGATCCTGTCCGATCGCTGCAGCAGCTGCTGGTAATCAGGGATGAAGTCTCCTGACGCATCCGCTGATACCGGCCGGGCGCCCGCGTCACCGCGATATTTACGATCACCTGATGCGTCAGGTGACTACATCAGGTGATCCATCGCCAGGTCCTGCATCCATCGGAGGTTTCCCGGCCGTCTGCACACAGCCGGAGCGGGGGTGGCGATACCGTGAGAGGAGATGGGAGCGGGCATGGCACCGGGAGTCTGCACACAGGTGAGTATAAATTTTTATTTTTTTTTTTCTACTGTCAACTTTTGTTTTCGCAGCCGCTTCCACCTCCTGCCTGTACATGGCACCGCACGGCAGCATACATGCACAGGACGGGAGGTGGACGCAGCGGTGACGGTACCGGGAGGATTCACGCTTCTGTATACTGACAGAAGGAATCCTCTTCCTGTACATGTCACTTTACTACCCACCTCCTGCGTTTATAGCTGCGTTTTTGGTCTTAGAAACGCACCAAAACGCAGCTATTTGAGTTTCTCATTGCGTCTTTCAACATCCCATTGAACTCAATGGATGAAAAGCGCAGTGAAAAACGCGGGAATAATTGACATGCTGCGTTTTTGTGGCACCACAAAAACGCAGCTGAAAAAAAACAGATGTGTGCGGGGGGCAAAAATTAAAACTCATAGACTTTGCTGGGGAAGCAAAGTCCTGCAGTTTTGAGGCCAAAAACGCACCCGAAAAACGCGCAAAAACGCCGCGAAAAACGCACTGTGCGCACATAGCCTTAGGCGGGCTTTGCACACTACGACATTGCAGGTGTGATGTCGGTGGGGTCAAATTGAAAATGACGCACATCCGACATCGCATGCGACATCGTAGTGTGTAAAGGTTCGATGATACGATTAACGAGCGCAAAAGCGTCGTAATCGTATCATCGGTGCAGCATCGGCGTAATGCATAATTAAGCTGACGCGACGGTCCGATGTTGTTCCTCGCTACTGCGGCAGCACACATCGCTGTGTGTGAAGTCGCAGGAGTGAGGAACATCACCTACTGGCGTCACCGCGGCTTCCGTAGGATATGCGGAAGGAAGGAGGTGGGCGGGATGTTTACATCCCACTCATCTCCGCCCCTCCGCTCCTATTGGCCGCCTGCCGTGTGACGTCTCTGTGACGCCGCACGACCCGCCCCCTTAATAAGGAGGTGGGTCGCCGGCCAGAGCGACGTCCCAGGACAGGTGAGTCCATGTGAAGCTGCCGTAGCGATAATGTTCGCTACGGCAGCTATCACAAGGATATCGCAGCTGCGACGGGGGCGGGGACTATTGCGCTCGGCATCGCAGCATCGGCTTGCGATGTCGCAGCGTGCAAAGTACCCCTTAGGCTATTGTTCATTGTTCAGTATATTTTGCATTTTGGCAGCTGTTTCCATAGGCATATACAGTAAGTTTCCAATATATAAACAGTATATATATATATATATATATATATATATATATAGCTATATATATATAAAAATATTATTATATATATATATATATATATATATATATATATATATATACATATATATTACAGTGCTTTGCAAAAGTATTCGGCCCCCTTGAATTTTTCATCCTTTTCCCACATTTCAGGCTTCAAACATAAAGATAAAAATGTTAATGTTATGGTGAAGAATCAACAACAAGTGGGACACAATTGTGAAGTTGAGCGAAATTTATTGCTTATTTTAAACTTTTTTAAAAAATAAATAACTGAAAAGTGGGGCGTGCAATATTATTTGTCCCCCTTAAGTTAATACTTTATAGCGCCAACTTTTGCTACGATTACAGCTGCAAGTCGCTTGGGGTATGTCGCTATCAGTTTTGCACATCGAGAGACTAAAATTCTTGCCCATTCTTCCTTTGCAAATAACTCGAGCTGAGTGTGGTTGGATGGAGAGCGTTTATGAACAGCAGTTTTCAGCTCTTTCCAGAGAGTCTCAATTGGATTCAGGTCTGGACTTTGACTTGGCCATTCTAACACCTGGATACGTTTATTTGTGAACCATTCCATTGTAGATTTTGCTTTATGTTTGAGATCATTGTCTTGTTGGAAGACAAATCTCCGTCCCAGTCTTAGGTCTTTTGCAGACTTCAACAGGTTTCCTTCAAGAATGGTTCTGTATTTGGCTCCATCCATCTTCCCATCAATTTTAACCATCTTCCCTGTCCCTGCTGTAGAAAAGCAGGCCCAAACCATGATGCTACCACCACTATGTTTGACAGTGGAGATGGTGTGTTTAGGGTGTTGAGCTGTGTTGCTTTTATACCAAACATCATTTGGCATTGTGTCCAAATAGTTCGATTTTGGTTTCATCTGACCAGAGCACCTTCTTCCACATGTTTGGTGTGTCTCCCAGGTGGCTTGTGGCAAACTTTAAATGACACTTTTTATGGATATCTTTGAGAAATAGCTTTCTCCTTGCCACTCTTCCATAAAGGCCAGATTTGTGCTGTGTACGCCTGATTGTTGGTCTATGGACAGACTCTCCCACCTCAGCTGTAGATCTCTGCAGTTCATCCAGAGTGATCATGGGCCTCTTGGCTGCATCTTTGATCAGTCTTCTCCTTGTTTGAGATGAAAGTTTGGATGGACGGCCGGGTCTTGGTAGATTTGCAGTGGTATGATACTCCTTCCATTTCAATATGATCGCTTGCACAGTGCTCCTCGGGATGTTTAATTTTTGGAAATCTTTTTGTAACCAAATCCAGCTTTAAACTTCTCCACAACAGTATCACGGACCTGCCTGTTGTGTTCCTTGGTCTTCATGATGCTATCTGCGCTTTAAACAGAACACTGAGCAGGTGCATTTATACGGAGACTATATTACACACAGGTGGCTTATATTTATCATCATCAGTCATTTAGGACAACATTGGATCATTCAGAGATCCTCAATGAACTTCTGGAGTGAGTTTGCTGCACTGAAAGCAAAGGTGACGAATAATATTGCACACCCCACTTTTCAGTTATTTATTTTTTACAAAAGTTTAAAATAAGCAATAAATTTCGTTTGACTTCACAATTGTGTCCCACTTGTTGATTCTTCACCATATTTTTATTTTAATTTTTATCTTTATGTTTGAAGCCTGAAATGTGGGAAAGGGTTTAAAAATTCAAGGGGGCTGAATACTTTTGCAAGGCACTATATATCACCTATCACCAGCACGGCACTGCACAGCAGTCACACTGCTCCAGTAGCTTCTCCTGCTTTTGAAAATGCCGGCCGCTCATTATTCCATCTCATATTCACTGCTTCCCCTGCCCACCGGTGCCTACGATTGGTTGCAGTCAGATGAGTCCCCATGCTGAGTGACAGCTATCTCATTGTAACCAATCACAGCTGCCGGTGGGCGGGTCTGTATCATGCAGTACAATAAATAAATAATTAAAAAAAAATGGCGTGCGCTCCCCCCCAATTTTGATAGCAGCCAAGGTAAAGCCACTCGGCTGAGGGCTGGTATTCTCAGGATGGGCAGCGTCACGTTATGGGGAGCCCCCCAGCCTACAAAAATCAACCATCAGCCACCCGGAATTGCTGCATCCATTAGATGCGACGGGACTCTACCCGGCTCATCCAGATTTTCCTTGTGTATTGGCATTCGGGGTAAAAAGGAGTTAATGGCAGCCCATAGCTGCCACTAAGTCCTAGGTTAATCATGGCAGGCATCTATGAGACACCCCCATGATTAATCTGTAGTGAAAATAAATAAACACAAACACTGAAAAATCCTTTATTTTAAATAAAAGACATAAAAACACCCTCTTTCACCACTTTATTAATTCCCAAATACCCCTCCAGGTCCGGCGTAATCCACACGAGGTCCCACGACACTTTCAGCTCTGCTACATTGGAAGCTGACAGGAGTGGTCATAAAGCACTGCCGCTCACTGTGAGCTCCACGGAGAAACTGAAGTGAGTCACGCTGTCAGCGGTGACGTCACTCAGGTTACCACGGCCACAGCTGGATTCTGCCAGGTACAAACTGCTACTACGGATCCGTTTTTTTAACAGATCCTTTGTTGCAGTTGTACCACAATCTCCAACGCATCCGTCACATCAGTCACAAAACGGATTGTGACTGATGGAAAAAGACGGAAGTGTGAATGTAGCCATAGACAAGAATATGCAGCGAATCTTCATTTTGGATGTGCAGCATTAAATGATCACCGATCGGCAACACATTTGCTGGTCGGTGGCAATTTAATAAACTGTCCAGTGCAGTCCCTTGTTCTCGGCAGCACAGGTCCTTTTTACACAGGGCGATATTCTCTACCTTTTCTTCAACAAACAAGCATTTTTTTCTTTCGTGGGGTGATTGGTTGCCTATTTAGACCGCATAATTATTGTGAAACGAGAGTACCAAAGAACCAGGAGCAAACACAGACAGAAGAGGGCCCCTGTGTAAGATCAATACAATGCACAATAAAACCTTTCAAGGTAGTAGTGGGCCCCCTTATCTCTTGGGCCCCTGTTTGACTGTACCAGTTGCATCAATGGTATGTCCACCATTGCAAGGAACGATTGTTCAGGATAATTGTGTAAAGTAAATTCACCTTTAGTTCCAAGACTATTCTTAAGGAGTGCACTGCTATCTCAGCCTGCTTTCTGAATGCTGGTGGACAGATGTCCATCTTTCATTAGCAGTTCAGTCCTGCACTGTGTGCCCCAATGTTTGCTATAGGAAGCAGCCTTGTCTGTCTCTGCTGCATTAGAATTGCCAGGATTCTGGTGACTTGCTATGGTAAGCATGGTTATTATTCTGCCAGTAATGCACATGAGTGAGATGTGTCTGAGGAATGTGAGCACAAATCTCTATTCAAGCAATGATAGATAGGTTACTTGCTATCCTTTCCTCCCATGAGTCACCAGCTGCATGTGGTAAATCCAGGAAGGATGATGCAGTGGATGAACTTCAACCTATTTATTCATAGTACGTTGGTTTGATGAGGTAGTAAGTCAGTGGAAATGAAGGGAAGGATGAGGGTTACAAGATGGAGGATGGAGGATAGAGGCAACAGGAGGATCCTCTCTTTAGTACTGATGCATGTCATGCCAAAATGGCACTGACCAGAAAGAAAACATGTAAGGAAAAGATACGAGTTGCAGAGAAAGAGAGGCATTATGGGAAATTACAGTTACAATACATAAAAACATATGACTTAGGAACGTCTGACTGGCGGCCCTATCTTGCCATTCTGACCCAAACCAGTTATCCACCTTTTTCCGCTTCTCAACCAAAATAAGACACAGACTGCGTGACATTGGATGTAAAAGGCCACAGCAGCCTCGTTTATTTTCATCAAAATAATCAATAACATTTTATTCATAAATATAATAATCACTCCATAAAACATAACCACCAGCAAAGGAGGGGGGGGGGGTAAGTGAAGAGTCCCGTTATATATGATTGCAACACCAGCTCCACCATGTGCCCTCAGCCGCTCCACACCGGCTCGAGGACACCCAGCCGAGTGTTGCTCCACCATGTGCCCTCAGCCGCAACACACCGGCTCGAGGACACCCAGCACATTAACATGCTCTGCTGTGACCCAGCACAGCAGGGTCCCACGTTAACATGTCCCGCTGTGACCGACCACAGCAGGGACCCACCAACCATACCATTGCACCACCAGGGGTAACCTGTTCCTGCACTGGGTTCGCCCCCGCTCTTTGTGCAATCCACCGACTTCAAATACCCCCCTCCTTTACGCCGACTTCTGCGACAAGGTCAATCTTCTTCGTCCTTCCATGTCGATCTCCATAAATCTTGAAAAGGGCGGGTGGGCGGGACAATTCCGGACGTCTTCCAGGTAGTGAATGACCTCCCACCTCATAATTCGGCCCTATATATACTATCCTACAACTGACAACACCTTGACCAATTACATGACCCCACAGCACTTAACTCCACCTTCCATTTTTCCCGCACAAAATGCCCTACACTTTAACCCCTTGCTAACCCTCAGGCCTAGCATCCTTCCTCAGTCACGTTGCCCTCCCTTGAGCCCCTTCAGGGCAGGCGTCCGGGCTTTTCTTGACTTAGGAACGTCTGACTGGCGGCCCTATCTTGCCGTACTGACCCAAACCAGTTATCCACCTTTTAACGCTTTTCAACCAAAATAAGACACAGACTGCGTGACATTGGATGTAAAAGGCCACACCAGCTCGAGGACACCCAGCACATTAACATGCCCTGCTGTGACCCAGCACAGCAGGGTCCCACGTTAACATGTCCCGCTGTGACCGAGCACAGCAGGGACCCAACAACCATACCATTGCACCACCAGGGGTAACCCGTTCCTGCACTGGGTTCGCCCCCGCTCTTTGTGCAATCCACCGACTTCAAATACCCCCCTCCTTTACGCCACAGCCAGCACGTATGACACCTTGTACGTGCGAGCCCCACCACCAAAACCAACCAGAGCCACCTCAAAGGCTTTAGTAACCAACGCTCTGACATCGATACCCAACAGGCGAAAACAAACCCCCATTAGCCTCGCAACTCACCTCACCTGCACCAAAACCACCTTCCCCACACAGCCAGCCGCACATAAAACTGTAACTAGCCGACTCCACCTTCCAATCCAATGCACCGCCTGCGCGACTAGTCCCCAACGAGCCGCCTGCATCGCCGCCCCCCCGAAGGGATGGCATACGACTCGTTAGGACCGCAACACTGCAGGCGCCTCCGAAAATTATATCAACTGTTAATTCAACAAAGTCAACCATTCTAATTGTAAGCAAAGACCTGCACCGGCTCCCCTAACCTGTGATAGTACCCTGCAAACATGCCCTGACGATCTAGTTATGCCTCCAAACACCGGAGCCCCTATAACCGATCGCACGACACACATCAGGGCACCATTCGAGCACCACAACTGGTCAGGAAGACAAGGCCCAAAGCATTCAGGCCAGATGTCACGGATCAAGCCTCTGGATGCCCCAGCGACCACGCCTTCTCCACCCGTGTGTAGTACCAAAACCTCTGGTGGTCCCGTCAGCTTGTATAATAGCCCCAATCTTCAAAACTCACCCAGAGGCATCAGACCCAAACTAAGATTTTACCACATCCCAACGACACCAAACTACGATCGTCAAGCTGACCACTGGCCTGCAGACCAAAACCGCACCATTAACAATGTATCCATGAGTTCCAGCCACCCCGCCAAAGGCAGTCCCAACCATCCATGTAGGAGTACACCCCTCGAACAACCGCATCATAACCCGAGGCCCATATAAGGGTTGAACTCACCCTAGTAAGTGGCCAGACGAGCACCATTAACAGTGCCCCTCTCCCGTGCACAACCCAGAATCAACCACCGCAGCTTGTGTGACACACTTAACAAAATGCACTACCCACGCAATCCGCTGAAATGGGTCCACCAAACACTCAGACTGAAATATAGGCAACACCCCCCCATCCCAAAGTCTAGAAAGAACTCAGACACACAGTGTTGGCGCCATGACCCAGCCTACTGTCAAAACTGCACGCCAATCAGGTGCCCATTGCCCACTACATGTCCCCCTCAGCTGAAAACACCGCCAGCAACATAAGACCCTATTAACCTGAAATGTTGCCTGCCGTGTTGTAACCCCGAGATCGGCCTGAGGCCACTGCCACCATCTTAGAGGTCCACTACTGGATGGAGGAGGGGCCACGGCCGATGCTACCTTGAGCATATACCAATATCAAGCAGTCCCAACGCGACAAAATAACTCTTCCGACGCCCCAAAACGGGGCCCAACCCCCCGTCAATTACCGTGTGCCTGCGCACCACTCAGCCGACGAACTTTCAGCGCACAGCGCCTAAAGTCCAGTTCCATGGCATACCACCCGCCGCCTGTCTGCTTCTCATGCGCCACTGCCAACTGTTCCTCTACCAGGCTGCGCTGTGAACAGTTATGTTCACGCAATCCCGGGCAGGACTCACAGATACGTGGAAACAGTTGGACCTCGAGGCTCTACGGTGCCACAGGGGCTGCCACCAAGTAAGACCAAAAACGCGTACAACTAGACAAACGACACTCCACACTCTAAATAACAGTCCCAACAAATGGAACCTGCCTTAAAACCACAACGGTCAGTCAGGCAAAACCATACACCAACAGCAGCGGCCACCCGATCCCAATTGTCAACACAAAAGGCCGCTTGCCCCAAACTGTCCCCCCATTCCTTAACCAACACCTACCTCGGGCCCGGGTTATCTAGGAGGCCAAAAGAGGAAATCCAACTGACCAAACCTACCGAGATAACCTGGGCCAATAAAACCTCTTGGGAAGCAGAACAAGCTGCCCCCCCCCCCAAAACCCTCTGTCCGTCGTGACCGCAAAAACCGCCTCCACCCTGTACCAACCTCCTGCAGGGCCCAGGACCAACTGCCAGGAACGAATACCACCCAATACAGTCCTCCGATTGCACTGACTGCAACCATACTAAATGCCGTGAGAACATACCCGTCCCCGCGTGCAAACCATTGAAAATACCGTGATATAGGTACTCCCCGCAGCCTCTAGAACCCCCCCGAAGTAACTGTCCATCCAAAAGTTTGATTTAGCAAATGCCCCAAGCAACATATGACCCCAGACCGATCAACCAACTGGACCACTAAAACACCCATCTGATATAATGCTGAAATCAAACATTTACCTGTGACTGTACCCAGACATCGAGCCCCCAGATGAATAATGGCCGTTGGACTGTCAAAACACATGCGGACCAACAAAAGACCTTGGATATTAAGAAAACCTCTTAGCACCCTTCGCTGGCCCATGTACTAGAAACTAAGCCCGAGACCCCTCCCGGTACCGAACTGTCGATCGCTTCCTAATAGTGCTGCAAACGGCCGCCCCGACGGCCACAAACAGCCAACCAAAAGCCACCCCGTCAATGGAGCTACCACAAAGTGCTCAGCCCCGCAGGCTGCATATGCGCACCCGACAAATTGTCATCAAAATGTAATCTTCCGCTACGAAAGAATGGCCCTCAATCTCCAACAAAGGAACTACCGTACCACCTTGAAAACCACCAATGTACCTCTCAAGAACCGACCTGGACCCCAAATCCAGTAAATGTCTTAATCCAAGGCCCAAAGGGAGATATCCTCTCACTGCAATGCAGGAAGTAGCCCACAAAACCTGCTGTCCAAAGCAGCTCGACCTCGTCTGACCTCAACAAACCACGCCGTACCTGCCAAGTGGACCTAAAACTCCCCAGGAAACACCCATGACTCTTGCAGCCCCCTTTTTGGAAGCTCCTGTCATGGACATAGGCATAAAATTCACACCCTCATAAAACGACAGCAACAATCACGCCGAAGCTGACCAAATGCACCCCCCCAGAACAGATCTTCATGTCACTAAACTACCATCGAAATCCTTATCCAATCCGAGGAAGCAGTGGAAACCCCCCACCGACAGCCCCCCAGTACCACCAAAACAAACCCCAGAACTCCGTCTTCACGGCTATCTTCCGCCGCGTCGCCAATGTCCCTCATCCCGCCTCAGGCTCCTCCCCAGCACCAACGTCCACATGAGCGACTCGCGAAGCGCCGTTAACACTACCACAAGTATGCATAATCCTCTAAAGAGCCTGAGGAACATTACGCTGACCAAAACAACTTGTTCTCCTTATAAACATATGCAACAGTATGAAAAACGAAACACCCAGGAAACGCATATCGCAAAAAACAATAGTACCTGCCATCTTGTCTGGACTCCCTTCCAGCTGCCCAAAATGCAGCTAAATTCTAATGTCCGCCACAGGGCCACTACACTCCTGACCAGCCAGCTGCCGGTCCCAGATCCCCTGACAAGACACACCACCACCTTAGCACACCCAAAAGCCATCCATAATAACACCCCTACCAACCCCTATAACCAAAGCATTACATGAGGTATATGTGAACCTTTATCTTACCAGGCTGACTCCGAGGTATCCCACGGAACAGCCGTCACGTGTCCTCCGCGACGAGCGATGCCATCTTCTTCGTGGACGACCCAAGCTGCAATCCTCCTGGGTCATAGAGTCGTCACTCCAGACCTGCTGGTCAGCCTGGGATGCTGCCCGCGATGATCACTGACTCGGAACCGCCACTGGAGGGGGTGAGCACTCCGGTCGCACCGCCGCCAACAGGAATCCACACATAGCGCCGAGGGCATGTAACGCAGTGCCGGACCGCGTGACCGCGCCGCGGGTCACGTGGCCGCACCATCTGTGTCGTCACGCCAACCCCACGCGCCGCTATCCAACCGAGGCAGGGATGATTCACGTCACCGCTGCTGCCCAACCGTTGCCTAGGCCCTGCTGCTGCGCAGGCCGCGCTGTCTGGCAGATGTAGCTGCTCATCTCATGTGACTGTGACGCTGGGGGCGCGTAATTGCGATGCCGGACCCCATAACCTGCGCCTCCGGCCACAGGGCCGCGCCGCCCACGTTGTTACGCTGACCCCCGCGCCGCAGTGGATGGAAGGAGAAGGGGCGGAGATGTCACTCACCCCCGACCAGAGTGCTGAACGACTGCCGCGATGCCAGTCCGTTGCCCAGGCCCTGCATGGATATGCCGGCCGCTCCTCCTGGTTGCTGCCGGGAAATCACGTAACCACGATGCTGGACCATGCGACCACGCACCAGGTCACATGGCCGTGCCGTCCTCACCCCTATCCGGTAATGTCCGCTGCTACCCGGGATCCCGTACAGGCCCTGCACGGCTGCACAGGCCGCACTTCCGGGTTCAACGCCCGGTCACATGACCGCACCACAGGGCCATGTGACCATGACGTCAGGATGCCGGGGCCATGTGACCGCGACGCCGGACCACGTGACCGCGCCCCGGGTCACGTGATCGCGCCGTCCACATCACTATGCTGACCCCGCGCCGCAACACCACAGAAGAAGGAGGCCGGTGACGTCACTCACCGCCCCGCTGCTGCTGAGATCTCCGTCGCTTCCCCCGACGTCCTACGATGCTGCTGCCAGCGCCGAAGGGGTCCCAGGGCCCATCTGGATCCAACTCCTGCGAGGGCCTCGATCCCCTCCCGGTGCCTCTGCCACCTCCGCCGCCTGATCATCCGCCATCCACCGCCGCTGCGTCCCCTGGAGCCAGCGCTACCCACGCCGCTCCGCCATAGACGACCTCCTTTGGGACAGGAACTTCTTCTCCGGACCATCCTGGGGACAACGACAATTCCGGACGTCTTCCAGGTAGTGATTGACCTCCCGCCTCATAATTCGGCCCTATATATACTATCCTACAACTGACAACCCCTTGACCAATTACATGACCCCACAGCACTTAACTCCACCTTCCATTTTTCCCGCACAAAATGCCCTACACTTTAACCCCTTGCTAACCCTCAGGCCTAGCATCCTTCCTCAGTCATGTTGCCCTCCCTTGAGCCCCTTCAGGGCAGGCGTCCGGGCTTTTCTTTATAACAATGGCCAATCGATTCCGTCAAAGTACAAGAAACATTGTACACTATCACTGTACACTATATCTATGAAATGAATGGATAAAAACATATCCAATTAAATATATGTTCTTTAGAATGGCTGGACCTCAGAGAGGATAGCTGGATACCACAGTTATCACCAACACCTTGTAACAAGCGGACATGCACTGCTAGGGCTTAGCAGCTAATGGCTGCAGGTGGAAGCCAGTGAGAGTGCTTGGAAAGCACTACAGTTAAGCAACTGAAGGACTCTGGGGTGGAGAGGCCATTGACGAGAGGTGTACCAATGGTTGAGAACACTTTGAAAGCCTTTACAATCGCTCGGCAGACTCACCTGATTGGGTTGAAGGATGGCAGCAGCATTGGGTTGTGGAGGAGACTTTGAAAGAAGAGCAATATGCTGACAGGGACTGGTATGTAGATGTGTTCTATGTCTACTACCCAAGATCAGTTCAATAAAAAATGTCTAGGAGAGTAGTGGCTGCAATCTGGAGTAAGTGCTCCGAAATTAAAGACCAGTGTTAGTGTAAAATGCGTAATAGCAAGTATGAAAGTTCGGCTACTGATCTAATAGTCACCAGCATGGGATGGTCTCCTTAACAAAAATGTAAAGATCACATAGCAGGAAAATGGTACATGATAGAAGGAACAAGGTAATTGCAAACTTGCTTATTTCATCACCGTCCACCTACGTACTCATTTTATAACATAGGGATAACTTTTTAATGATCTTTATTAACAGCAATGTCAGTCTAAAAGCTCTGCTATGGTTATGATGACTAAATTCATAACGTTGGATGTGATTGCATATACAGGATATGAATTGTGCTTGTATAGTATGTGTTTTTTTTTATAGACCTCATGTGTATGCACAATGGATATGGCTATATTTCAATGGTGTGTAGCCTGCCTTTCACCCCATGCGTTCATGACTTGTTCTGGTTCTTAACTCATGCAGGTGCGTCCACCGAGAGCACAGATAGACTAGTAATCTGTGCGGTTATGATTTGCTTTTCTTTAATGTGTTGCTGATTGGACCAGCTCCTCAATTTCTACATTCCAGAGGACCAGTAATGTAGTTGACGAGATGCAACAATACCCGTTTTCTCTTACAGATGGAGAGATTAGATATTGTTTCTGTATGGGCCTTAAACATCTGGGACTTGTTTAAAGGTTTTATCTGGGTTCGGAGCGCTTTCGAGAGCACGTGACATCATAATACAACTAGGAGTTTTTATGTTTTATGGAGTTGGATCACAAAAGGGAGAATTTTATATGAGCCCCATGTAGAACATTTGGACTTAAATCTGCACTACGAGGAAAGAAGAAAGCTGCATATGGTTAGTGGCTGTAAAATGCAGCCTCGCGCGGTTGTTGCAGATAATAGAAAAGGTGCTATGTGTGCAGATTAGCTGGAAGTGTCGAATGGAATACACATACAGTGGTTTTTGCATAATGAGGTGTACAGAATCCCACGGGAGGTTGTTAAAACAGACAAGACAGCCTGTGGTAAACAAGGAGGAAGGTAGTCTTTGAAAGCAGATGGCTTTTGAAATCCTGGCAAATAGCTGTTTTATAAGTAAAAAATCTGTTATTTCCAGACAAGGTTCACCTCCCCCTCCTTCCTCCCATGCATATTTTAAACCTGCATTTCTAGATAATAAAATTCTGTTTCTAATTGAACATTAGTCGTACAGCTGACTGTAAACATGTTGGAGGATGAAAAAGATTAGCACCCTAAATGGTCTCATCAATACATAATTCACATGCTATATTACAAACACAAGCTAATCTTCCTGTCGCAGTTAGTTGGGCTGCACGTATTTACCACCATTCTCCTAGGGGGATGTGTTTGTGAAAATCACCGTAATTTCAAATAGTATCTATTTGCATTTTAGGCATCACACAAGAGCTATGATGTGACAGCAGCGTGGATTACTTTTTCCATGTGAAATTAATCTACTTCAGCGAATATCATCAAGTCTCTGTGCTATCATTTAAAATGAGAAGAATGGCTATTTAATTGCTGCCGCATGGGGATACATAATATTGCAGATAACTGGGCTCTAGATGAGTTGATGTCCTTTATAACAATTGTATAAAAATAGCCGGGAGCAAGGCATCATCTCACTGAAGGACACAGACAAAAAAGGTCCCCTGAGTATGAACAATATATGGGCCCTTTGTAGCCCAAGGTAAAAAGATAGAAAAAGGAGCGCATGTGAAGGATTTTTGGGGACCGATTGTTATGATCCGATTATAGCCGCTCACCTGGAGGGGTTATGCAAACCTGCACAACCTTAGTTTTAGGCTATGTGCGCACTTTACGTTTTCACCTGCGTTTCAGGTGCGTTTAGGATCAGTTTTGAACTGCAGCGTTTTTGTGCCCAAATGCATGCGTTTTGGTTTTCCATTAAAGACAATGAGAATTCATGATTCCTTGTCCGCACTTTGCGTTTCCAAACGCATCTCAAAATTTGCATAATTTTGGTTAAAAACCATGAATTCAGAAAAGGACCCTGTCAATTGTTTTTGCCATTTGTGGTGCGTTTTGTTAACATTGAAGTCAATGAGAAGTAGCAAAAAGCAAGAAATATCAAAATTCCTGCGTTTTACCTGCTTTTTCATTGCAGAAAACATGCGTTTTGGACTACCAAAATGCATGCTTTTTGAACATCAAAATAATGATTTGATATGTCCCTTTACACACACACATAATCCGACAATTAAATTTAAGAGTAATATACATTTATTGCTATTTTACCGATAAAATGTATATTAACGCTATAATTTTATTAAATATATCTTTTTCCATTATTTTTCCCATTAATATAGATTTGTCCCTTTTTTTCTCTTTTTTGATTCTGTTTGATTATTTAATCTTTATTTAGCAGTGTTTTGATGTTCAAAACGCATCTGTGAAAACGCATGTGGAAACGCATGGAAAAAGCGCTAAAAACGCATCTAAAACGCGGTAAATACGCATGCGTTTTCTGCGCTAAATTTCTGAAAAAGGCAACTTTGGCTAAATCAATTAAGGCTAAAACGTGCGTTTACAACTGCATGTAGGACGACGGAAAGTGCGCACATAGCCTTAGCGTGGATAATGTAACTGGGTGCACGCCCAGACGCTGTTCTGGCTGTGTCCGTCCGAAGGGGGCTGTGTCTTTACGAAGCAGTCATGTGACCGATCACTTGGGATCCTCACGCCGCTGATCCAAATTGGGATTACAGCCTCCACCGCAAAAGCTGCTCCTGCCATGGGTCCCACAAGGGGAAAATTTGTATGTAGAGAAAAGAGGATGTCACGGTCCAGAGGAGCGCTACGGAGGCCAGATTAGTTAGTTTCTTTAAAATATATCTTTATTCCTTGTCGTACCACAATGCGTTTCGATATGTGAAATAACTTCATCAGGTAGATAACATCACACAAGAGCTATGATGTGACAGCAGCGTGGATTACTTTTTCCATGTGAAATTAATCTACTTCAGCGAATATCATCAAGTCTCTGTGCTATCATTTAACATGAGAAGAATGGCTATTTAATTGCTGCTGCATGGGGATACATAATATTGCAGATAACTGGGCTCTAGATGAGTTGATGTCCTTTATAACAATTGTATAAAAATAGCCGGTACTTAGGCATCATCTCACTGGAGGACACAGACAGAAAAGGGCCCCTGTTTATGAACAATATATGGGCCCTTTGTAGCCCAAGAACTCATGAAAAGGCAAAATTGCACCTGCTTTTATGTTCGAAATGGGCTCCTTCACCTCTTGGGCCTCTGTGCAGAAATGGGTATGTTACGATTGACAGACAACCCTGGTCACTACGTTTGGCTGCACAAACTATTCCATTCGTCCTTCCTTAGTGTGAATGGACTTCTATGTATTTTGCCTGTTAGGGTTAACGCTTTCCATTTTGGACCCTGTGGATATCTTAGCAGTTCAACTGCAAATTTTTATCCCCCAATCCCTGTGTCTATATATGTTTGACGTTCCCCTTGATTTGTTGCCGGTGATAGCGTTTACTCCAATGCTGTCCAGATTACAAGCAGTACACATAGTTGTATGGTGCTGTCATCCTCTCAAAGTCATCTTGAAGATAAGTTGTTCATTTGCATACCCCTGTTTGTGTTTCCTGTGTGGTTTTTTAGGTCTTAGTGGGATCGACTAGTGCTCATCCTGTCCAGTCACTACCTAGGGACTTTTTCAGGGTCAGCTAGGGCCTAGGTATCCTGATCGATCTATAGGTGCAGACCCTATATAGGGACATCATTGAAGCTAGGTGCCAGCGGTATGTTTTACCAAGGGTCACCACGTTCCCTTTCCCTAGAGACAGGGTTTTCCTCCCCTCTTTCACTGTTCATCTGATATTCCCCCATTCAAGCATGACGACAGGTTGCACTAATGTTATGTCTGCCACTACATCATCTGTTGTGAGCCTGTAAGAAAAGTACTGTAGGGATGCACTGTATATCTCATCCAGGGAAAACTGGATGAGGTGACAAAGTCCAAGAAAGCCATGTTTGCTTGGTGAATTTATTCTCCAATTGATTAAAACTCGCATTGTTCACTCTGGTCTTACTGTAGAGGCATACACACCTTAAAGAATCAGGCACATCTAAAAAGTGGTGGATGCTTCCTAGTCAAGGACAGGAGAAAGATTTCTTGCATAAGGTACTCTGCAGCTCGTAATGAATTAGATGTGCAAGCATCACCATGCCCCATCACTCATCAGTGCTGCCCCAGCCCCATTTATTTTGGCCGAGCCTGCCGTAACTGGCGAAAACTCAGACTTGCACAAAACGTTTGCAACTTTTTAAAGTGTTTTAATTTTATCTTAATAACTTTGATGAATAGCAGCCCTACTGTTATTTGCTTACCTGAATTTTTAGGGAACATGGTGCGAAGGTTGGAGTGGGCCTCCTGTTCCCATTCATTACATGTCCTCAGTCAGCTCAAGTGATGGTGCACTGCTGAGTGTATAATGGTCTGCTGTAAAACCAGAGAGGGCCAGAGAGACAAGGAAATAGATATGGATTAGCTGGGAAAATCTGATCGATTGACTGCAATATCATTTGGTTTTACTCTACTGGTGAGGTAATATTCTGATATTTAGCCAGCAGCCAGGTGGAATGGGTTTGTAAAGTGGAATTGTTGGTTAATCCACTGGGCTGGAGTTAAAGTTCCAACAATTTTCCAGAAGAAGATGGTGAGCTAATGAGCTAAGTTGTCCCCTAATTTATCACATTGTACCTTGATGGCCAGAGTATTTATGTCCCTCATGAGTACACTGTGTACTTGCATTGAATTGCAATTCTTATGCAATTTATTTTTGATTAAGTATGATGTTATTTATTCATGATTGGTAAAGCTTTTTTTTATATATATCATTTTTATATCTTGCTCCCTGTGTGTTTTTTGTGACTATTGAACCTTTTAAGGCCCCGTCACACACAGAGATACATTTTTGGCAGATCTGTGGTTGCAGTGAAATCATGGACATATTGTTCCATTTGTAAACAGCCACAAACCTGGCACTGATTGTCCACAATTTCACTGCAACCACAGATCTGCCGCAGATTTATCTTTGTGTGTGGCAGGGCCTTTAGTTTATCTTTGTACAGATCATATACAGTATATATATGTAGAAAATCCACAATGCACTCAGAGTAAAACTATCTACCAAGGATTGTAGACATGTTGCTGATTTTCATACCCATAGAATACCTATGTGTTGAGGTACTGCTGTGGAGTCTTCCTGTTGTCAGGTTTCAGGCAGAATAACTCAATTTGCTTGTTTCCTCATTTTGTTGATTGACTGTTCTGTAGCGTACAATGAGAAAATCAATATTCTCTTGCCTTGAAAAGTTTTTGTTAACTTGTTGCATGTCTTATGCGGGCGTCACACGAGACGATCTATCATGCGATGCATCGTCGGGGTCACGGATTTCGTGACGCACAACCGGCATCGTTTGCGACGACGTTTCATGTGACACCTCCGAGTGACGCTGAATCGGTCACAAATTGTGAGTCGTGTACATGTCGCTAATTTTTTAAAAAACGTTTATTTTTCATGGCGCCGGTTGTTCATCATACCCAGGGCAGCACACATCGCTCCGTATGACACCCCGGGAACGATGAACACAGCTTACTTGCGTCCCGCAGCACCCGCAGGCTATGCGGAAGGAAGGAGGTGTGCGGGATGTTTACGTTCCCCTCATCTTCGCTGCTCCGCTTCTATTGGCCGGCGGCTGTGTGACATCGCTGTGACACCGAACGTCCCCCCCCCTTCATGAAGAGGATGTTCGCCGCCCACAGCGCGGTCGCTCAGCAGGTAAGTACTTGTGACGGCGCTTTAACGACTTTGTGCGACACGGGCAGCGATTTGCCCGTGACGCACAAACGACGGGGGCGGGTACGATCGCTCGTGCGATCGCACGATAGATCGTACCGTGTGACGCCCGCATAAAAGCATCCTGTTTGCATGGACAGTATCTGTTTGCATTTTTTTGTGTTACCTCAATCGAGTTGTCTCCGACTTATTTAACTACATTGTAACTTAATTGGATCTTAACATTTTGAGCCAACTGAAGCCTTCATTATGTCTTCATTAAGTCATGTTGGTTTTATATATATATATATATATATATATATATCTATATATATATATATATATAGATATATATATATATATATATATAGATATAGATATATATATATATCTATATATATATATATATATATATATATATATATATATATATATATATATATATATGTAAAGGTACTTTATTACATCAAATACGCCTGGATAGTTAAAAAGGAAACACTGGTGAGTAATTGACATTTCTTAGGATGTTAAGATTAAGTCATCCTTTAGGGCTAATACAGTTCTGAGAACAGCCACTGGATGTGCAAATTCAACTTAATTTTAATGTCTTCTTCTGATTATCTGAAATATCAAACTTAATCAGGCACTTTAGTGTAGTTGAAGATGACCCATTGCTACTGAGAAAATCACAAAAAAATGACTGGTTGAAATTAGAAGACTTTTCTCAAACACATGTCATTAGAGAATTGAATAATTTTCCACAGTATTACAGGAATGCAGGTTTTGCTATTATTTTACCCGAAGGAGGGCAAAGTCTGGTGAGATTATCTGGGATGAACTATCCTGTGGTCAGGTTTCAGGGTGAACAAATCAATTTGCTAGGTTTCATCGTTTTCTTCTATTCACTGTTTCATAAAATACAATGGGAAATTTGATTTATGTATTTTTCTCATTAAATTGCCAATAGCAAAGTATACACATTGTGAATGTATTCACCAATACTCCCCTATTGGTAGCAAATTGATGAAATGGGAATCACGCTAAAAATGTCCCTTAACTCAACCATTAGCAGCCTGTTAACTTTACACTGAATTGTTTTATATCATACATTTAATAACATGTCTCTGACCAGGCAAAGGAGGAGTATCTAGCATTTTCTAAAGGGTTAATCTAAAATAAGAAGACATAACTGGTTGTATAGAGATAATCTAATGAAATAGGAAATAGCTGCTTGTAAAGGGTTAGTCTGATTCTCTCACTACATATATGCAGTGCTCACAACAAACACACTGAGGTGTTACAAGCTTTTACCTCTGGTGCTTCTTCAAGTCTCTTCTTCCCCCTGATGATCCATAACATACATTAATCCATCTTCTGCTGCTTCATATATCATTGCATCCTGCATGAACACAGATCCCTCCATGTTTGATCATATTAGTCAAAGTTTCCACCCACACATTTGTATCTTCAAGCTCAGAGGCAGGAAGTCTCAAAGTTGTCAAAATAGTGAGACAATGGTGATCCCTCCTGCTGTATGCCTATCTTTCATATAAGGCCAGTGCTTTCGTTACTAAATTAGGGACATTTTTTATATATAAAGATAATTTGAGAAAGGGCTATATTTTGGTCTCCTTTTACCTCCTGAAGATTTCCAGGAGGGGATAGGTCCAAGTGGTATAATAATTCCAAAATGTTTCTCTAAAATAGTCTTCAATCCTTATATTCTTAAATCCAATAATGACCCATTTTTTCAATGGTATACACACCGCATTGTATTTTTGTGCATATTTGGTCACAGTACTTGATGAGAGTTTTCTAGCTTTAGCAAAAGAACTTATGAAGTCCAAAAATTAAAAAACACTTCCTAATATGTCTGTTACTTATAGGCACTATTTCCAAAATTATTATGGCAATGCAGAGTCACATTAGTACTCTTTGATATTGATAGTTGACTAGTCCCTGATGAGTGCCACGCCGCTGCTGTTAGTGACGCACATCGGCGTCATTAACGATATCGCAGCGTGTGACACTGACCAGCGACCTTAAACGACCTCAAAAATGGTGAAAATCGATCACCATGGAGATCATCCCAAACTCAAAAATCGGTAAGGGCTGTTTATCCAGGTGGTTCATCGCTCATGCGGCAGCACACATCGCTATGTGTGACACCACAGGAGCGAGGAACGTCTCCTTACCTGCCGCAGGCCACAATGCGGAAGGAAGGAGGTGGGCGGGATGTTACGTCCTGCTCATCTCCGCCCCTCCATTTTGATTGGCCGGCCGCTTAGTGACATTGCGGTGACGTCGCTGTGATGCCGAACGTCCCTCCCCCTTGAAGGAGGGATTGTTCGGCAGTCACAACGACACCGCCAACCAGGTAAGTATGTGTGATGCTGCCGTAGCGATAATGTTCACAAACAATCGCATGCGCGACAGGGGCGGGTACTTACACGCTCGCTATCGCTACAAATTGCTAGCCATATCGCTACCGTATAAAGCCCCCTTTAGTGAACCAGGACCAAAATGAATAGCATTGCAGCATCCTAATCATAGCCTAATACAGCATGGTTGGTAGAAGACACTGCAAATTGGGCGGCACGGTGGCTCAGTGGTTAGCACAGCAGTCTTGCAGCACTGGGGTCCTGGGTTCTAATCCCACCAAGGACAACATCTGCAAGGAGTTTGTATGTTCTCCCCGTATTTGCGTGGGTTTCCTCTGGGTACTCCGGTTTCCTCCCACACTCCAAAAACATACAGATAGGGACTCTAGATTGTGAGCCCCAATGGGGACAGTGTTGCCAATGTATGTAAAGCGCTGTGGAATTAATAGCGCTAATTAAATGAATAAAATTATTAAATTATTATTATTATCAAAGTATATGTGGAGTGATATGTTATATCCCATAAGTTTTCTTATCCATTTTGATTTTTAATTTGGACATAAATGGAACCTGTCATGTGTAAAAATGCTATTAACCTGCAGATATGAGGTTATTCTTCAGTTTAATAGTGTTTGAAACTTAACAAAAGTGTGCCTGCATATTGAACCCTGCTGCCAGGAGGAAAAGAACTTAAATCCTCCTGACAGCATTCGGTTCTCATCCACTGGGGTTGCTGTTACTGCGCCCCCCACGCTGATTGACAGCCAATTTGCATTAGGCCTCTTTTACACGTCCGTGTCTCCGGTACGTGTTTGGTCTGTTTCCTCACGTACCAGAGACACGGGCACACGTAGACCCATTAAGATCAATGGGTCTGCGCACACGTGCGTGTTCTGCCATGGACCATGTGTATGTGTGGAGCATACGTGTGTCCATGTGCTCCACAAGTAGACATATCCGTTTTTCTCCGGCATCACGGGTGTCACACGTAACGCAAACGGACCACACGGAGGTGTTCTGTGTGACACGTGTCGGAGAAAACACATGTGTCTGAGAAAATAAAAAAACTTTACTCACCTTCTCCAGCCCTGCTGTCTCTGCCATTGCTGTCACTTGCTTCCGACCGCCGCTCATTATGCTCATTGCATATTCACTTCACTGCGGCCGGAAGCAGCAGCAGCGGGGAGTCGGCAGGACTGGAGACCGAAGATTAGCACCACGGCCAGCGAAGCCAGGGACAGGTGAGTAGAAAGTTCCCGTTCTCCGTATGTTATCACAGATAACACACGGAGAACACACGTGTGCCATAAACATGGCTCATGGAAGGCAAAACGCACCTTTGACACATCCATGAAAAACGTGCATGGTTTTTCACGGACGTGTGAAAGAGGCCTTAGAGAAAGCTGTCAGTCAGTGCAGGGGATGTGGTCAAAGCCGCCACTTTCCATACACAAAGCAGTGACTGAACCAGCACCGTGCCGCCCCAGTGACTGAAACTGGATCGCTGTCAGGAGGATTAAAGTTCTTTTCCTCCCGAGTAGCATGATTAAATGTCCATGCATCGGGCAGATTTAAAACTCTATTAACTGGCAGATTAACCCCATATTTGCAGGTTAAGAGCGTTTTTATGCGTGACAGGTTCCCTTTAAAATAGGATAAATTACATTTACGGTATTAGCAGTGCTGGGAAAGTACTTCTCTTGGACACGAGGAAGAAAACGTTCTCAGAAACATCAGATGCTATATACAGATGATGTTTTCATTAATCTGACTTTCTGCCTGAAAATGATCTGCAATATTGAACAGTTTCTTCACGGCTGTTTACCTGCTGATTGAAAACTGACAAGTATAACAGCAAGTGCCAAGAACAAATTTCAAAATGGAAAAAGTCTTCATTGGACATTTATTTCTTTTCTTAAATACTAGCAGTAGTTTAGATTTAAAAAGGTAGGCATCTTAAATTAAACTGGTCCTCAGATTTTACAAGACAAAATGCATTCATTAAATGGATCCTTTAGACATGATGAGGCTGGTGTACTTACTTTGAATCCATATTAGAAAAGCTTTCTAAAATGTTTCCTCCTTAATTAAGTAGTTTATTCTAATGCTCCTTTTATATCTGGCAGAAAAATCTTCAATAACCAGTATATAGCTGTTCTGACATGGATTCAAAGTAAAGCCTGCTTTTCACCTTTCAATTTCGCATACGATATCGTATGCGATGTGACCTGCCCCCATCGTATGTGCGGCACGTTCAATTTTTTGACCGTGCCGCACAATCGATTAAAAGTTGTCACACGTACTTACCCGTCCATACGACCTCGCTGTGGGCGGCGAACATCGACTTCCTGGAGTGGGAGGGACGTTCGGCGTCACATCGACGTCACGTGTCAGCCGGCCAATAGAAGCGGAGGGGCGGAGATGAGCGGGACGTAAACATCCCGCCCACCTCCTTCCTTCCACATTGCCGGCGGGAGCCGCGGGACGCAGGTAAGCTGTCGTTCAATGTTCCCGGGGTGTCACACACTGCGATGTGTGCTGCCTCGGGAACATTGAACAACCGCACGTTCAAATTTTGAGAAATGAACGACATGCATGCGATGAACGGATTTTCGTTCAATCGCAATTGCACGGAGGTTTTACACGCTACAATCATACTTACGATGCTGGATGTGCGTCACTTACGACGTGACCCCGCCGACACATCGTAAGATTTATTGTAGGGTGTAAAGCGCCCTGAAGTCCACTAGTCTCATTAGGTCTAAGAGATCTATTTAATATATGCAATCTGCATGCAGAAATCTGGAGACCATTCATTTTTTATCCCATGATCTATTATTTAAGATATATGTTGTATGGAATATGTCATCTGAAAATAACATTGTGTTTAAATCAAGTTTTTATATGAAATGTATTTTGTTTCAAAAGTTTTGGTATTTTTCATCTCACGATCTGTATATTTAAAAAAGAAAAAAAAAAAGAAAAAAGTTTATCACTGGTCACTGTGCCTATGCTAGACTTCTGTTTTCCATTTTTTAGGAAATCCAGACTTACATCAGCATCAGGATGGCTGACTCAAGCCCTATCTTTTGTATTGCAGCATGTAATGTGTGGGTACATAGGTGACTGTGAAGGGAGGCAGAGCATTGGGAGCTGTGACATTACTATTATGATTGGTAGATCCTGTGTTATTAGATCTGCATAGTGGTGCTCCCTGTCATTGCAGTCTTTTGATGATGAGACTTCGGAAAACTCTTCCTGAAAAACCTGGAATAATTAGTCTAAATTAGCGTAAATTACAGTGAAGGAGGAATTTGGCACATCCATCCAAATGATAAAAGAAGGAATATTTATTGAAGAATCATTAAAACCAGAGGGATCTGCTGTACATAGTATAAACCTGACATGTTTCTGGCATAGAATCCGCCTTTAATCATAGGATATGATTCCTCCTTCAATGCAATATACTTTACTGGCTGTGCTACACCAGCAGTACTGGCATCCATGCATCATCATCCCAGTGTGTAATTGGATACTGACATCGTGGTGACCTCTTTATCTCCCTTTTAAATTAACCCCATTGGCTATTGTTAAAATTACAAACATTCTATATAGATGTGTATATATACACAGTATATATATATATATATATATATATATATATATATATATATATATATATATTGTAAACGTTGCTTACCGCAACCTGGGGGTTTTACTCGCTTGCAGCGATGCAGGGTAGCTTAGGCATACACAGGCAACACAGTCTCTCTCAAAAATGCAGCAGTTTATTAGTACAACATAAACTGCCCTTCCAAAACACAATGAAGCCTCTCCTGGCTTAAAGGAAAAGTTAAACAAAACACCTTCACATACCGTGGGCTTCAAGTCCATTTAATGTCCATAGTAAAGGTATGGCAGTCTCCCCACGAGACACGGATTTCTGGTCAGTCTTTGTAGCGGACCGCCCGCTCAGGTTTGGACACTACAAGTGTCAGAGTGGAGCTCCCTCAGCCTCCACACACTCAGTTCCAGAAGGTTGAAGGCAACCCACGCTTCCTTGGGCAGGTTCCTTCCAGAAGCTCCAACCTCTCTGAGAATAGCAGCCTCTTTACCTGCCTGAGGCTGCTCATCATGCAGGGCTGCTCCACACACACTGACAGTCTCCTAAATCAGCCTGGACACACCCACAGGTGGAGGTTTGTGTTTTCAGACCTGCACAGCATACTGGCATTGTTAAAGGGAACCTGACCCTTATATGCAGAACCAAACCTTTGTGGAACTACAAGTCCCATAGCAACTTCTTCACTTTAATATCGCAGGGACCTTCTCCATTGCGACACATAGCGACCATTTACCACATTGGTGGTCGCTACCTCACATATCCCCCCCTCTGTTCAAACTCGTAGGGTTGAACACTTGACACCCAAAGGGGCCCCGAGACAGGGCATCAGTGTCACCTTGTCCTACCAGTTGAGAGGGCCCTCTTTGACAAACTTGAGCTTCAGCTCCTGACATAAAGTCGGTCATTGTCACCAGACTCGTCTCAGTCAACCCCCTTCTCAGATACGCCCCCCGGTCAGACCTCTCTCTCCATGACTGTCTCCAACGGCTAGTGTAGTAGCGAAACTCTCTTCCAGTCGAAACTACTGTCTGGTCCGACTCTGAGCTATCTAATCCACTAGAGAGGCTACTGTCTGGGCACCTCAGCACTGAGCTGATAGATGATCTGCTATATCTAGACCGTCTGCATTCTCTTTTTGCAGATTTACTATGGCTTGTTCTTCCATTGCGTCTTCGGTCGTCATCGCTCTGTTGGCATGTTTTCTCAAGACCATCCTTCACTGTAGATATATTACTCCCTTCATCCATTCCTTTGGAGTTTAGAGTAGAGGGTTTGGACCATTCAGAGTTTATGCTATAGCCCAAAGTGTAGTTAGGTCTTCCATGACCTTGGTTCCTTTCTTTATAGGACCTACTTTCTGTGCCAACTGAGGCAACACCTTTATCAGGTGGGCAACCCTTCTCCTGGCCCCAGCCTGAAAGCTGTCTCCACCTCATACCAACTTGATGGAGTTGTTCTGCAATATTCTGCCTTTTTAGGGTCAACTGCCTTAGTTCTTCCAGGTAACCCAGGCGGTACTCTAGGAGGACTCGTACATTTCCAACACACTCTTTTGTTCCCACAATGACACATGGAACCATACCGACTTCACAGAGTATCTTGGCTTCATTATGAATATTAATTCTTACTCTCGTCACACCGGACTTGTCAACCATCTCCTGCATGACTCTTCCATTTCTTCCAATCAGTTTCTTAACCAGTTCTCTGGGTACTTGTGTGACCTCTTCCACAAACTCCAACAACCTTCGAGCTGTCTTGACTGCTTCTGCAGTTTTCCCATAGATTCGGAATGTTCCACTGTTTTTTTCCACTTCAATAGCTGTAATACCTGGAACCTTCCTGGCTTGCTGAATGTTACTTCTCAGCGCTCTTATTGCAAGCCCAATTAATGGTTTCTTCACAACCACCACTTCCTGAAACGCTGCGGTGAGCCGCTTCATATGCTCCAATCGTCTGGTGTCTTCTTCCGTCTTTGTAGAGATGAGCCACTTCGTGCGAAGACACTGTAGGTGCATGCCACTCAGGATAGCCACCCGCTTCTTTGTGACATCATTTACAGAGCACACCACCAACCGACAAGACTCTGGGGCAAAGTACACTTTATAGGCTCCTACGGCAGTCTTGAATTTTTCATGTACCGCCTCACTGGCACAGGCTTTTCTCAAGTCTGCAGGGACTTCTACCATGCACGTAAAAACTGGCCGAATTTCTTTAGCTGTAAGGGCATCAGACCGTTCCTTGGGTCTTCTATATCCATCCTCTTTTCTTATCACAGGCTCCACCTTTGGAGTTGCATTCTCCTCAGGTTTTTCCATAGCCTCAGAGCCTTTGAATTTTTCCTCATCTTTGGACTCAAGATTCTCAATCTTCTGTACCAAGTCCATCTTTATGGCCTCCATCTTGGTCTTACCAGTAAGTTCAGTTAAGCTCTCAGCTGCTGATCGGACTTCTGGGCTAAATTTCCCTACTTTAAGGGTTCTCTCAATTTCTGCAGCTTCAGCCATCTCTTGGGACTCTTGATTCTCTGCAACTTCAGAGGCTTTCTTGCACTCCATATCTTCAACCTCAGATTCTCTGGGGTCTACAACAGCTTTTGTGCCGTTTGCACTATTGTTCACGCCAGCACTGGTTGAATCACTGGTCTGCTCACCATGACCTTTGTGGATTTTTCCTCCACCAACAGCCTCCAGGATTTCTTCTCCTATAGGGTTTTCACTCAACAGACCATCAGCCTCACACCAGGAAATCATAGGGGACATCACCACTACTGTTTTGGTCGGCTCCTTTTCTGCACTTTCACCCTGCTGATTTCTGCCGTTACAATGTGTCAGTTCCAGCTCAGACTCATCTTTCTTTTGCATGATTTTGCTGTCCAACACTACATTAGCGGTTGCTATTGGCAACGTGCCTTTCTCAACCTTCTCTGCACACTCAGATTCTGGAAGGGAATCCACCCTTTTGGCAGAACTACATGACACTGTCTCTACCTGGACCATATTTACAGAGGTTGTAGCTCGCTCCGCCTCTCTACGCCTGTTGCGCCTTCGGCGACGGGAGGAGGTTTTCCCCTGTTCGCTCATCAGTACGTCACTGTACTCGTTTGTCACTTTAGTAGAGTCAGTGTATTTACTGGAGTCATCGTCACTCAACCTGGTGTCCTGGACTGACATGTTCCCACCTAACCAGGTGTTGGCTCCCTTTTCTGGAGCTCCTCCGTCACTAACGGTCATATTGTCATTTATTTTCTTACACATCATGTCACTAAGTTGGGCATGTCCACCTTTTTCTTTGCTCCCCACTAACTTAGGACAGTCACCTTTAGGGGGTGCTATCTTCACCTTACCACACACAGCCACCCCACAAGGACTCTTTTTAATCTCCCACTGTGGTGGAGCTTCCTTTGGACTGTTACGGCTCTTACAAAAGCACCCGGACACTTCCCCCTGCTTCCACAAGTCCACAAATAATTTGGAGTCCCAACCTATAATAATTGGGTGCTGTAAATCTGAAACTACACCAACATCATGAGAACCAATGTCCGTTTTTGTCTTAATGACCACACTGGTCATTGGGTATTCTTTATCATTATTGTGGGTGCAGTTGGCATGGAACTTCTTTCCAGGAATCAGGTAGACATCAGATGTGGCCCTCACCAGGGTCACCAAACTCCTTGAGTCTACAAGTCCAGTTACAGATTCCCCATCCACTTCCACGGTACACAGACGTGGCTTCTCGTCAGATGGGTGGTCTATACTGCAGACAGGACACTTGCAGCATGAACACCTTTGTGCTTGACTACTGTCCATCTGCGCCACTGCACCCTTGTCTATGGGATGCTCCATCCCCTTTTGGGCAACCACCCCTTCATGGGATTCCACCCCCTTTTGGGGTTTCTGTGGCTTCCTTGCAGTGTCTTTAGACCCCAGTTCACACAGTTCCCCTTTATCTTGCTGGGCACCCTGTGTTCGTACTGGCCCCAGAAGGGAGTTTATCAACTGGTCCACTGCTGCCACATCGGTCCGCACTGACGGCTCCTGCTGTCCACGCACAAGGAACTGGTACAGCTCCTCCATAGCATCCATTTGTGCACCCTCCATGCTGAAACAAGAAAACAAACAGCAGGGGCGCTCCAATGGGTAATACCCGGTGGTCTAAAGAGGGGGGAGGGGGTTAGAGAACCACTAACCTTTCCAGGTTGTACCGCCCGTACAACCAGGATCTCCAGCCTGTGGTGTATCACTGCTCACCAAACAGGGCCCCGCAATTCCGGGTTGGCCTGGAACCTCCAGTCACTGGTCTCTCGCCACTGCAGCACAGAACCCTGCAGACCCACTGATTCACCGCCAGCAGCTGGAGCACGCTGTCCCTGTTCGTGGACCCGCCGATCCACCGCCAGCTGTTTGAGTGCGCAGACAAAATTTTCGTGGACCCGCCGATCCACCGCCAGCTGCTTGAGTGCGCCGACACGATTTTCGTGGACCCGCCGATCCACAGCAATACGTCCTAGGCAGTTGCCCTTAGCAACCAGGCTGCGTTGCCCCTAGCAACCAGACCGCATGCCCGCATTCTCCACCATATGTAAACGTTGCTTACCGCAACCTGGGGGTTTTACTCGCTTGCAGCGATGCAGGGTAGCTTAGGCATACACAGGCAACACAGTCTCTCTCAAAAATGCAGCAGTTTATTAGTACAACATAAACTGCCCTTCCAAAACACAATGAAGCCTCTCCTGGCTTAAAGGAAAAGTTAAACAAAACACCTTCACATACCGTGGGCTTCAAGTCCATTTAATGTCCATAGTAAAGGTATGGCAGTCTCCCCACGAGACACGGATTTCTGGTCAGTCTTTGTAGCGGACCGCCCGCTCAGGTTTGGACACTACAAGTGTCAGAGTGGAGCTCCCTCAGCCTCCACACACTCAGTTCCAGAAGGTTGAAGGCAACCCACGCTTCCTTGGGCAGGTTCCTTCCAGAAGCTCCAACCTCTCTGAGAATAGCAGCCTCTTTACCTGCCTGAGGCTGCTCATCATGCAGGGCTGCTCCACACACACTGACAGTCTCCTAAATCAGCCTGGACACACCCACAGGTGGAGGTTTGTGTTTTCAGACCTGCACAGCATACTGGCATTGTTAAAGGGAACCTGACCCTTATATGCAGAACCAAGCCTTTGTGGAACTACAAGTCCCATAGCAACTTATTCACTTTAATATCGCAGGGACCTTCTCCATTGCGACACATAGCGACCATTTACCACATTGGTGTTCGCTACCTCACAATATATATATATATATATATATATATACTGTATATATATATTTTTTTGTTTTTATTATTATTATTATTATTATTATTATTATTATAGATTGGAATAGAAAAACATTGTATTTAAATAAAATAAATGTAACACAAAAATGACTTAAACTGTAGGTTATTTTCTGATAATACATTTCATTAAAGTTAATCTGTCACCTGTAATTTGCAATGTAAGCTAAGGACAGCATGCTGTGGGTGTTAAAAAAAGAAAAAACATCTGTGTTTCTCTTATCTCTTAGTGAGCTATTGTTTACTCATACTGAAGGGTCTATTGTTCTGTGATTAATATTGGTGTGATTCCTCTGCATGTGCAGAGAAGTCCTGCTGTAATTGACACTTCAGGCACAGGGCCAAGAGGTAGGGGGCCCACTTTCACCACCAAAACAGCTTCTGTCATAGACAAATGATTTGGTGCATTATGTTTGGAACACAAAGGGCCATATCATGTTTTTGTAGAGAGGCCCTTTTCAGTCTGTGTCCGGCCCTCTTTTCCATTATTTCTTTGTATATGTGTAATTTTCTACAGTATTTAAAGGGAATCTGTCAGCAGATTTTTGTTACCTCATCTGAGAGAAGCACAATTTAGACAAAGAGATACTGAATCCAACAATGTATCACTTAGTTTACTGGGTACAGTGGTCCTGACAATCAGAATTTTTTAATTTAACAATGCAGCAGAGCTGAGAGCTGTCCTGCCCACACCAGGCTTTTTATCTACAATGTTTATAGACAATGAGCTGCTAATTACAAGGGGGGGGCGAAGTTGGGGACTTGGCAGGAGGCAGCTAGTCCCATTAATGTTAATCACTGGGTGACTGTCGCACATAGGGCCTATGCTGCATTTGAGGAACCAGAATTCAAAGACCATGTGCACACGTTGAGTATTTGGGGCCTTTCTTACCTTAGTATTTTTAAGGCAAAAACAGGAGTGGGTAAAAAATACAGAAGTGGTGCTCGTGTTTCTATTATACTCTTCTTCTGATTGTTCCACTCCTGAATTTGTACATCGCCCAGGCCAAAAGCTAATGCTCTACCAGGATATAGATAAACCCCCACTAATGTGGCAGCGTCACAGGTGCAGGAGAAGCAGATCACACACACACCTCCATGAAATGTAGGAGGGCGATTACTAGATGATAAAACTGCACACTAGTGGCTTGCATAGAGCGCTGTTCACATGCAGATGGCACAGTCACAAACCCGCAGCCTATTAGGTGACGCCCTTCTATTAGATCAGGCGGGCTGCCAAGCCGTACCCCACTGTGTATCATGCACGGACAGACACTCTACAATGCAAGGCCCAACAGCAAGGGGCCTGGCTGTATCCTGTACAAACAAAAAAATATGAGGTTTTTGTTGGTATTTATGGCCATAAATCGTAAGCCTACACCCTTGGGCTTCTCCTGCACCTGTGACGCTTCCACATTAGTGGGGGTTTAGCCTACAAATACTGAGGTAATATACTGATCAAAATATTAAATGTAGGCAGATGGCCTAATTGTCACATGCTAGGTGAAGGTGGCTTAGGAACTTTACATTATACCTCTGATTGACTTCCAAAGTAACGTCCTCAGCATGTCTTGAGCATGTCCTGCTTCAAAAACAGACCCCATTAAAAAATCTAGGAGGAGAAAATTACCATCATATAGTATGTGACAGATGAAGATGGTGAAATTCTCTGTTACGGATGCTTATTCCTTCAATTTCCCTGGTTGATGTGGAGCAGATTATTGTACACGGAGCTTCTGTTCTTCATTGGAGCTTCTGCACTAGAGGGCAGTATTACACCATAAAGATATTCATGCTTTAAAGAACACAGAACTAAATTAATGGCTGAAGATTGTGTTCCATTAGTAAAATCCCACATTTTAGACCGATTTACACGGCACCACTTACTGCTAGAGAGACTGGGATAGTTTAATAGGTCTGCACATATGTAGCATTTCCTTTGTGCTTTTCTAACATATTGCTTTTATCCTTTGATATACTATTAACATTTTAGCTTAATTTTAGGCTAGACTCATTTTGATTGCCACACAGTTTGGTAATCACTGCCATTGTTTCTGCCTCTCGAGAAATACAATAAGGCATAATTTTGAGGGTTTTATTCAATGTTAATCCTTTTTTAACCATTTGATGCAGATAATAATTCTGAAGATCTTTATACAGTGTAAATTATATATCATCTTTGCACAAAAGATTGTGACAAATGACTGTATCTTTAGTAATTATCTGAATACAATTTCAGGTAACATAAAAAAGGCAGATAATTATATTGGCTATTAATGAAAATTAAGCAACAGTTAAAATACATATTCAGACTAATTCACACTTTTTTTTAAGGAAGAAAATAACATTTTTAAGCAAACATTTATGTAGCTTCACTAAACAAATATGTAAATAATTAGAAAATATAACTGCATTGTCTATATTCGATAATAAATGATAATTAGAGGTAACAAACCCAAACAAAAAAGTTCAGTACTCGTACCAAACACAGACTTTACTAAAAAAAATCAGAGTTCGGGTGCTTTACGTATGCAAACCACTCAAGTGAGCATCGCTGTGCTCTGGTACGCTCGGTGCTTGGCCCAATGTGAGCCGCTTGCATTGTTTGAATTGCTTGCACTGGTGGTAAAAACAGTGTGATTGAAGGTAGTGTGCACAAGAAAAAAAAAGAAAAAAATTCAATTCATAGAAGAATTCAGAGAATGAAGGAGCTGTAATGTAGAATTGGGACTTTAGCCCCTTCCCTTCTTTCCTTGCACAGTTTTACCCCAGTAACCCGGATATCGGCGAACTGGAGTGTCTCTTGAAAACTTGAGTAAAGTTGTTCTGCCGTTTAACATGAAATCAGGATGAGTTTCAGTCCCCAAATTAGCCTGTTGCCTATCGTAAAGTAATGGCACATCCTAGTAATTTCCCATTGCTTTAAAAGTTGGAAACACGCCTTCAAGGAGGACCAGATGTGACATAAATTTGGGAATATTTTAGATGGAGCCAATGGCTTAAGGAGTGAGGCAACAGAATATAACAGGGACTAAGTTGGCTATTGGGGAAAGTGAGAAGAAATCTACCATGGCCCCAGTGCCCAGTGAAGGTTACACAATATAACATTCTAATAGAGGCTAATATTTCTATAGTAGAGACTAAAGATTCCCCTCACACTTTATACAGACCTAAGTCTGTATCTTGGCCACTTTAAGTTTTGTTCACCCTCCTTTTGCTTGGCTCCTGGCATCAGTGAGTCCAATGTACCTAAACTGATGAAACAATATAGAGAGACTGCTTACCAGATCACCAGCTGCACATATATGACAAAGCCCTCTTCTCTCTTAGGGGTCATTCAGACGACCATTCTGTTTGTCCTAGTCAGTTCCATTTTCTTTATGGACCTACTGATAAGACCATCTATTCAATGTGTTTTGTGTAGGATCACTTCCCTGTGCCATCAGTTCCTACAAAAAACGCATCAGTGTCAGTATGTCTATTCCGTTACTATGGAACATGTCCTATTCTGTTCCGCAATTGTGGACCGTGACACAATACAGGTCAATGGGTCCGCAAAATCCCTGGAAGCCACAGGGAAGCACTTCCGTGTGGCTTCCATCTATCGGTGCCTCTGCAGTCTGTGTCCTACTCCTTTGCCAGCCCCACAGCTGTTCACACAGCAGTGAGTCAGCATCTGCTCACACAGAAGTATGTCAGCAGCTGTGGGTGCTGACATCAGCAGGTTAGCTAAGTTCATTACCTGCAGTAATGAAGTCCTCTGTACTCCTGATGTCAGCGCTCGTTGCTGAGTTCCATGCCCGCAGCAAAATCACCTCAAGTCTAGCCAGTGGCTCAAGACTGTGACTAGCGGTGATGTCACAGGCACACGCAATACTTTTCTGACAACGCGGAGGTCATTGAACTTAGTGATGAGCGCTGACGTCACGAGTTCAGCGGAGTTCATCACCGCAGGTAATGAACTTAGCTAACCTCATGATATCGGTGCTCGTCATGCCCTGCGCTGCCCTGGCCTGACCTAATGATGTTAGCTCAGGTCACTGT
This sequence comes from Anomaloglossus baeobatrachus, assembly GCF_048569485.1. Lineage (NCBI taxonomy): Eukaryota > Metazoa > Chordata > Amphibia > Anura > Aromobatidae > Anomaloglossus > Anomaloglossus baeobatrachus. The sequence continues at coordinate 470,114,928 of NC_134354.1, read as the reverse complement.
ACTGCTCTCCCAGCCAATGGGGAGCATTCTGTTCTTCAAGTGAGACAGTGAGTATGGATCGTCGTGGGACCTCCTTATTGGAATACGCTGGACCCGGATTTGTTTTTTTCTTTTTAATAAATTGGTGAAAGAGGAAATGTGTTCGGGAGTGTTTTTTCAAAAAATTTGTTTGTTGTCTATTTTTTGTTATTACTGACTGGGTTATTGATGTCGGGTATCTGATAGGCGCCGTGACATCACTAATGCCAGGGATTGATGCCAGGTGACATTACACAGCTTGTATCAACCCCATATATTACTCCATTTGCCACCGCACCACAGCAACTGGATGAGTTGGGGAGAAGCGCCAAGGATTGGCGCATCTAATGGATGCGCCACTTCTGAGGCGGCTTTGGTCTGCTATTTTTAGGCTGTTGAGGGTTGACTGTGGACCTCTCTAGTCTAAGAATACCAGACCACAGCTGTCCTCTTTACCTTGGCTGGTGATCCAGTTTGGGGGGAACCCCACATTTATTGTTTTAAATTATTTAATTTACAATAACAGCATGGGGTGCCCTCTGTTTTGGATTACCAACCAAGGTGAAGCTGCCAGCTGCGGTCTGCAGGCTGGCGCTGTCTGCTTCACCTTAGCTGGCTACAAAAAATAGGGGGAACCCACATCTTTTTTAAATTTTTTTTTTTGTTGCTAAGTACAAGGCTAAACACCCACATGAAAGGAACTAAAGGGTGCAAGATTACAAATATATAGGGGCAGTGGGACATTATATATGTCTATCTATTATCTATCTATCTATCTATTCATTATCTATCTATTATCTATCTATCTATGATCTATATGTTATCTATCTATCTTTCTAGCTTTTGACTATATGTAACCCTCGTTCTGTTTTTTTTGTGGTCCGCAAAAAAAAAGGAAGGCACACAGATGATACATGAACCATATATGGAACGGAATGGATGTGGATGACTGGCCAGCCCCATATGGCAGTACATGCAGAACTGCTATGCTATGATGCCACTCACATCCTATGTACAATAAATGAACAGCCTTAAATGGGTATTTCCATCTCATACATTTGTGACATATTCACAGGATATGTCATTAATGTATCTTAGGTGTATCTATCTCGAAATAGGGGCCCATTGCACGCTTCTGGAATTACCATATAAAACAATGGGAATTCTGACTACCTTTTTACAGACAGAAGTGGAGTGGACCTCCTTATCCAGATGGGACCAACATCTAATCTATATTTATGGCATATTCTGTGAATATCCCATACATTTATGAGATGTACAGTAATTACCCCTTTAAAATAAAACGCTTCTTTACATTCGAAAGACCAAATGAGTAACTTTACACAGTGTTACAAAGATTCTAATCAAAGAATTAAATAAACACAATATCTTGATTAGTAGCAAGCAAGTCACATAAATTATTATTAGGCAGTTTTGTATTTGACTTTTATTTCTGGACAAATACCCAGCACATAGATCTTTTATAACTTGTCAACAGTAACTTCCTAAGATTACAGACAGTAAATAAAGGAATGGCATTGCCACAGACATGCACAAAATCTTTATTAGAATAGATGTGATAGAATAAAATACAGCAGAGGTCATCTGTATTGTGCCAAAACAAGGTAGGTCAATCACAGGATAAAGATAGAGGTTTGAATCATTGGTTGTCTCAAGGGTCAGACGTGCTTAGGATATAGGAAAGAACAGACAAAGTCTGGACAAAAGAAATGATCATAAATAAAGATCAAGACTAACGGTGAATGTCAAGAACTCCAGGTGTCAGTGATGATACAAGGACCACAGATTATTGTATTAGTCTCGGAAAGAAAGCAGATCTGTATCCAACGCAAAGCTGGTAGTGGATAGCACAGAAACAGCTTTAATGTATGTCGGACCAGAATATAAAAAAATGAATGCTCATTTCAATCGTCTACCAATTATCATTTTATTTAATGTACTTTTTCAAAGCTTTAGTGCAGTGAAAAATTATTTGTGATTTTTATTTGTTTTTGTTTGTATTTGTAACACATAATGGTTTTCGATCTTCAATCAAATTTTGTTAATCAGTTTGTAAATAGGAGACTGAATGGCAAAGTCCACTAGGCTTCCCTAGTATGCCAGTGCCCCTCTGCACCTTGCGCAGTTTACAGTGGGCATGAAAAGTATTGAGACCACTTTAAATTTTTCACTCTTTGTTTCATTGCAGCCATTTGATAAATTCAAAAAAGTTCATTTTTTTCTCATTAATGTACACTCTGCACCCCATCTTGACAGAAAAAAAACTAGAAATGTAGAAATGTTTGAAAATTTATTAAACCAGAAAACCTGAAATATCACATGGTCATAAGTGTTCAAACCCTTTGCTCAGTATTGAGTAGAAGCACCCTTTTGAGCTAGTACAGCCATGAGTCTTCTTGGGAATGATGCAACAAGTTTTTCACACCTGGATTTGGGGATCCTCTGCCATTCTTCCTTCCAGATCCTCTCCAGTTCTGTCAGGTTGGATGGTGAACATTGGTCGACAGGTATTTTCAAGTCTCTCCAGAGATGCTCAATTGTGTTTAGGTCAGGGCTCTGGCTGGGCCAGTCAAGAATGGTCACAGAGTTGTTCTGAAGCCACTCGTTTGTTATTTTAGTTGTATGCTTAGGGTCATTGTCTTGTTGGAAGGTGAACCTTTGGCCAAGTCTGAGGTCCAGAGCACTCTGGAAGAGGTTTTCTTCCAGGATATTGCTGTATTTCGTCGCATCCATCTTTCCTTCATTTGCAACCAGTCGTCTGGTCCCTGCAGCTGAAAAACACCCCCATAGCATGATGCTGCCAACACCATGTTTCACTGTTGGGATTATATTGGGCAGGTGATAAGCAGTGCCTGGTTTCCTCCACAAATACCGCTTAGAATTATCACCAAAAAGTTTTATCTTCATCTCTTCAGACCAGAGGATCTTATTTCTCATAGTCTGGGAGTCCTTCATGTGTTTTTTTGCAAACTCTTCACAGGCTTTCATATGTCTTGCATCGAGGAGAAGCTTCTGTCAGGCCACTCTGCCATAAAGGCCTGACTGGTGGAGGGCTGCAGTAATAGTTGACTTTGTGGAACTTTCTCCCATCTCCCTACTGCATCTCTGGAGCTCAGCCACAGTGATCTTGAGGTTCTTCTTTATCTCTCTCACCAAGGCTCTTCTACAACGATTGCTCAGTTCGGCTGGATGGCCAGGTCTATTAAGAGTTTTCGTGGTCTCAAACTTCTTCCATTTAACACTAGAAGTCCCAGAGAGGGGTCATTTAAAATTTCTACCATTGGAACCCTATGGAGCTCGAAATTTCTGGGACTTCTAGTGTTAAGGAATATGGAGGCCACTGTGCTCTTAAGAACCTTGAATACTGCAGAAATTCTTTTGTAACCTTGGCCAGATCTATGCCTTGCCACAATTTTGTCTGAGTTCTTGGGCAGTTCCTTTGACCTCATGATTTTCATTTGGTCTGACATGCACTGTGAGCTGTGAGGTCTTGTATAGACAGGTCTGTGCCTTTCTAAATCAAGTCCTACAGTTTAGTTAAATACAGCTGGACTCCAATAAAAGAGTAGAACCATCTCAAGGAGGCTCACAAAAAATGGACAGCATGTGACTTAAATATGAGTGTCTGAGCAAAGGGTCTGAATACTTATAACCATGTGATATTTCAGTTTTTCTTGTTTAATAAATTTGCAAAAATTTTTACATTTCTGGGGTTTTTTTTGTTGTCAAGATGGCATGCAGAGTGTACATTAATGAGAAAAAAAAGAACTTTTTTGACTTTACCAAATGACTGTATTGAAACAAAGAGTGAAAAATTTAAAGGGGTCTGCATACTTTCCGTACTCACTGTACCTGCTTCCCGCTTCTCTGATGTCCACGTATAAGTGCAGTCCCCGGCTTGGTTTTCCCGTGAATGCCCACGTGATTGTCGGCTCTGCTGCTACCTAGGCTGCAGGTTTTGCACATGTTGTGAGGGGTTTCTTGCTCTCCAGCCTAGGGGGAGCAGCCACACATTTCCTAATCCTTTATAGGAAGGTGTGCGCACTTTTCTCAGGTGTCCTCAGCCTATCGCAGAGCATTGCATTTTGTTAGGGCCAGGTGGATGGGCAGACCCGGGAGGTGGATCCACTGGACCGAACTCCCCGATGAGGGAAAGGAGTCCGGTAGCCGGAGCACTATAGGTAGCAGGACAGTCCGCGCACAATAGCACAATGGAGAAGTCCCTGGGACTACGGGGTCACTGATGGTAGTCCAGGTGACGGAGCTCAGGTTCGGAAGCCGGGATGATGTCAGGCGGGGTCCGGAACCGTTGGAGCGAGATGACGAGTCACCGCAGGGAACAGAGATGGTACGGACTGTCAGGATGGCAGATAGGCAGCGTTCGGGGTTCGGGATTCGGCAGGACCGGATGGCAATGCAGGATCGGCTCTAGAAGAGAGAGAGGTAAGTATATCACAGGAACACAAGGAGACCTGACTCCTAGCTTGGGAAACACGAAGAACAGGCCCCGCCCCCTTGGACATTAAACCCCTTTATACCCTGTACCTGTGTGCTTCATTTCCTGTCAGTGGACACTGGCCCTTTAAGAAAGGGTCAGTGACCGCGCGCACGCCCTAATGCGCATGCGCGCGGCCCGGGTGCCAGAAGCCAGGGCAGGAAGCTGAGAGGAGGAAGCAGCAGAGCCGGGCTGGGGCTGGGAAGCCGACGGGCGCCGGGAGCGGGGACCAGGAGGCCTGGGAAGCGCGGGCAATGGAGGCTGGAGAGCGGGGAGCGTGGCAGGTGAGCCGGGGAGCGGAGGAGAGGACCCGGGGAGCGTGAAAGTACCCCCCCCCCACGCCCCCCTCCCCGCAACCGGGACAGGAAGGCACGGATCAGAGGAGTACCCACATTCTCCCTGGGCTCCCAGGACCTATCCTCAGGACCATAGCCTGCCCAGTCCACCAGAAAGAACTGTCGACCCCGTACGGTCTTCATGGCCACGATATCCCTTACCGCATAGATGTCGTCATCAGCAATAGGAGGAAGAGCAGGACTGGCAGCAGCGGAGAAGGGACCAAGGACAACCGGCTTGAGCACAGAGACGTGGAAGGAGTTGGGTATCCTCATCGTGGCCGGGAGCTGCAGTTTGTAGGAGACCTCATTGATCTTGCCGAGGACTTTAAACGGTCCGATGTAGCGAGGTCCCAGCTTGTAGGATGGTAACTTCAATCGGACGTACTTGGAAGCAAGCCAGACGAGATCTCCGGGGGAGAAACACGGAGGATCCAGACGTCTCTTGTCTGCGTGTCTCTTCATCCGCAGGGATGCACGTGCAAAGGACGCCTTAACTGAGTCCCAAATGGTTGTAAAGTCACGGACTACCGCATCAGCAGCAGGGATATCCGAGGAAGAGGATACAGGCAATGGGACAGAAGGCTGAAGTCCGTAGACGACATGGAAGGGAGAACTGGAGGAGGACTCACTGATGTGGTGATTATGGGAGAATTCAGCCCAAGGAAGAAGCGTGGACCAATCGTCATGATGGGCGTTGACGTAGTGACGTAAGAAAGAGGTCAATATCTGATTGACCCGTTCCACTTGGCCGTTCGACTGAGGATGGTAGGCAGAAGAAAAGTCCAGAGTTACTCCCAGATGTTTACAGAGAGCCCTCCAGAAGCGGGAGGTGAACTGAGTTCCTCTGTCGGACACAATGTGTGATGGAAAGCCATGCAAGCGGAAGATGTGATGTATATAGGCGTCCGCGAGTTCCTGGGCAGAGGGCAGTCCAGCCATAGGGACGAAATGAGCCATTTTGGAGAACCGATCCACCACGACCCATATGACTGTGTGTCCGGAGGACAATGGCAAGTCCGTAATAAAGTCCATCGCAATGTGTTGCCAGGGAACTGAGGGTATAGGCAGAGGCAGAAGACGGCCATATGGCAGGTGTTTGGGTGTCTTGTTCCTGGCACAAGAGGAGCAGGCAGAGACAAAAGAGGCGACGTCCGTGCGAAGGGATGGCCACCAGTAATGACGTACAATCGCACTCCGAGTTCTCTTCTGACCAGCATGACCGGCTGTTTCGAGGCATGGCCCCAGTGTAACACTTTTTGCCTGTCAGTCTCAGAGACATAGGTCTTCCCGGGCGGTATCTGGGCCAGGGTGACAGGAGCCACCGGAATAATCTTACTTGGACAGATGATGGGTTGGGATGTCTCCTCCTCCTGCTCCATGGGCATGGAAGACCTAGACAAGGCATCAGCGCGTACATTCTTGTCCGCGGGTCGGAAATGGAGCTGGAAATCGAACCGGGCAAAGAACAAGGACCACCTGGCTTGCCGTGGATTCAGTCGCTGAGCAGACCGCAGGTATTCCAGGTTCTTGTGGTCCGTGTAAATAATAACGGGGTACACTGCTCCTTCCAGAAGATAGCGCCATTCCTCCAGAGCCAGTTTGACTGCCAATAGCTCTCGGTCACCGATGGTGTAATTGTGTTCAGGCGCTGAGAAGCTCTTGGAGAAGAAACCGCAAGTCACCATCTTCCCGGAGGAGGACTTCTGCATGAGCACTGCTCCGGCTCCCGAGGAGGAGGCATCCACCTCCAAGGTGAACTGGCGGTTTAACTCCGGACGGTGGAGCACAGGAGAGGAGGCAAAGGCCCGCTTTAGAGAGCCAAACGCGGTGTCGGCCGCAGGTGACCAGTCCTTTGGATTAGCCCCCTTCTTGGTCAAGGCAGAGAGAGGAGCAGTCAGAGCAGAGAAGTGAGGGATGAACTGGCGGTAATAGTTGGCGAATCCCAGAAAGCGTTGGATTGCCTTCAGTCCAGAAGGAGGAGGCCAGTTGAGAATGGAAGAGACCTTCTTTGGATCCATCTGCAGTCCGGTATCGGTGATGAGGTAACCCAGGAAGGGGAGAGAAGACTGTTCGAAGACACACTTCTCGTACTTGGCGTACAGACGATTCTCTCTCAGTCTTTGTAGAACCAGTTGCACGTTCTCTCGGTGGGTCTGGAGGTCCGGAGAGAAGACAAGGATGTCATCCAGATATACCACCACACAGACGTAGAGAAGGTCCCGGAACACGTCGTTCACTAATTCTTGGAAGACTGCTGGTGCGTTACACAGGCCGAAGGGCATCACGCAGTATTCATAGTGCCCATCGCGAGTGTTGAACGCGGTCTTCCATTCGTCCCCCGAGCGGATACGGACCAGGTTGTAGGCACCCCGAAGATCCAACTTGGTGAACACACAAGCTCCTCTGAACCGATCAAACAATTCGGGGATGAGCGGCAGGGGGTACTTGTTTTTTACGGTGATTTGGTTCAATCCCCGGTAGTCTATGCATGGGCGTAAGTCGCCCTCTTTCTTCTTCACGAAGAAGAAGCCTGCTCCAGCAGGAGAGGAGGATCTCCGAATGAATCCCCTTGCCAGGCTCTCTGTGATGTAAGTAGACATGGCCCTTGTTTCGGCTGGAGACAGCGGATATATCCGTCCTCGAGGTGGTGTAGTTCCCGGGAGCAGGTCAATGGCACAATCGTAAGGACGATGTGGCGGAAGCACCTCTGACTCCTTCTTATCAAAGACGTCCGCGAAGGACCAATAGGCTGAGGGCAGTCCCGGTAGGGACTCTGGAACCGGAGGTCGCCGGATGGGTTGTATGGTCTTCAGACAGTTCTCATGGCAAGAAGAGCCCCATCGAGTGATTTCACCAGTGCCCCAACTGACTGAAGGTTCGTGTGTCCGTAAACAAGGAAGGCCCAGCAGGATTTGATGTGACATGTGTGGGAGGACGTAGAGAGCGATGTTCTCGGTGTGCAGAGCACCGATACGCAGTTCAACCGGCCTGGTGATCCAGGAAATGGTGTCAGAGAGGGGTCTCCCATCCACAGAGGCAATCACTAGGGGTTTGGCGAGTGGAGTAACAGGCACCTGGTACTTGTCCACCGTGGCCTGCTGGATGAAATTGCCTGCTGCCCCAGAATCGAGGTACGCCTCAGCCGTGAACCGCGTCTCTCCCGTTGTCACTTGCACAGTCCATGTAACCGGGTCTGAGAGAGTCCCAGCACCTAGGGTGGCCTCTCCTACCAACCCTAAGCTTTGGAGTTTCCCGGCCTCTCTGGACAGGAGCGTAGCAGGTGTGTGCCCTCTCCGCAGTAGAAGCAGAGACCCTTGGCGAGCCGCTCTGCTCGACGTTGTTCAGACTGTCGCACACGGTCGATCTGCATGGGCTCATGGATGGAGACACCAGATGCCATTGACTGGAGTACGGCGGGCTTCTGCGGAGGAGAGGAATGTCGTACCGGACGTCTCTCACGGGACACCTCTTTGGACCGCTCCTGAAAGCGGATGTCCACTCGAGTCGCTAGGGTAATCAGGGCGTCCAGGGTGGACGGTACGTCACGACCAGCCAGCTCATCTTTGATTCGACCCGAGAGTCCTTCCCAGAAGGCGGCGGTTAGGGCCTCGTTATTCCACCCGAGTTCCGAAGCCAAGGTGCGGAAACGGATGGCGTATTGACCCACCGTTAGAGTTCCCTGACGTAACCGGAGAAGGGATGAAGCAGACGCGGAGGCGCGTCCGGGCTCGTCAAAGGTGCCGCGAAAGGCCTGCAGGAACTCCTGGAGGTTCTTGGTCATAGGGTCCTCCTCCCACAAGGGGTTCATCCACGCCAGTGCCTCGCCCTCTAGGTGAGACATTATGAAGGCGACCTTGGCTTGGTCGGAGGCAAACAAATGCGGCAGCTGCGTGAAATGGAGGGAGCATTGGTTTATAAACCCCCTGCAGTTCTTAGGATCTCCGGCGTACCGGGGTGGTGAGGCCAAACGAAGTCTGGAAGCATCCGAGTAGGCTGCCACGGGAGCTGGGGCCGTGGATTGACTAGTGGAGGCCCGAGGCGCTGAAGATGTGACCGATGCTTGTAGCGTGTTCAAGCGGGCGTCCACGGAAGTCATAAAGTTCAGCATGCGGGTCTGGACTTCACTCTGGCGTTGGAGTTCCTCATGCAAGGCCGCTAGTGCTTTGGCGGGATCCATGGCCTGTTCTTACTGTTAGGGCCAGGTGGATGGGCAGACCCGGGAGGTGGATCCACTGGACCGAACTCCCCGATGAGGGAAAGGAGTCCGGTAGCCGGAGCACTATAGGTAGCAGGACAGTCCGCGCACAATAGCACAATGGAGAAGTCCCTGGGACTACGGGGTCACTGATGGTAGTCCGGGTGACGGAGCTCAGGTTCGGAAGCCGGGATGATGTCAGGCGGGGTCCGGAACCGTTGGAGCGAGATGACGAGTCACCGCAGGGAACAGAGATGGTACGGACTGTCAGGATGGCAGATAGGCAGCGTTCGGGGTTCGGGATTCGGCAGGACCGGATGGCAATGCAGGATCGGCTCTAGAAGAGAGAGAGGTAAGTATCTCACAGGAACACAAGGAGACCTTACTCCTAGCTTGGGAAACACGAAGAACAGGCCCCGCCCCCTTGGACATTAAACCCCTTTATACCCTGTACCTGTGTGCTTCATTTCCTGTCAGTGGACACTGGCCCTTTAAGAAAGGGTCAGTGACCGCGCGCGCGCCCTAATGCGCATGCGCGCGGCCCGGGTGCCAGAAGCCAGGGCAGGAAGCTGAGAGGAGGAAGCAGCAGAGCCGGGCTGGGGCTGGGAAGCCGACGGGCGCCGGGAGCAGGGACCAGGAGGCCTGGGAAGCGCGGGCAATGGAGGCTGGAGAGCGGGGAGCGTGGCAGGTGAGCCGGGGAGCGGAGCAGAGGACCCGGGGAGCGTGACAGTACCCCCCCCCCACGCCCCCCTCCCCGCAACCGGGACAGGAAGGCACGGATCAGAGGAGTACCCACATTCTCCCTGGGCTCCCAGGACCTATCCTCAGGACCATAGCCTGCCCAGTCCACCAGAAAGAACTGTCGACCCCGTACGGTCTTCATGGCCATGATATCCCTTACCGCATAGATGTCGTCATCAGCAATAGGAGGAGGAGCCGGACTGGCAGCAGCGGAGAAGGGACCAAGGACAACCGGCTTGAGCAGAGAGACGTGGAAGGAGTTGGGGCCTGGGAAGCGCGGGCAATGGAGGCTGGAGAGCGGGGAGCGTGGCAGGTGAGCCGGGGAGCGGAGCAGAGGACCCGGGGAGCGTGACACATTTCATGAGTGTTTGTCCTGTTTGTATTTCTGCCGAAGTGCTGGAGTCTGCTGCTGCTGAAGCCCGGTATACTGACTGAGTCCGGTCATCTGTCTGAGTCTGGTATCCTGTCTGTAGCCCGGTTAACCATTTTTCCAGCATATTCAGGTACCTGCATATTCAGGGATCGGCATATACAGTTACCGGCATGTTCTTAGACTCCAGCCTTGTCTGTGTGTTCCGTATTTGAAGTCCTGCTGTGTTATTTGATATCCTGCACATCTGATGTCCCCCAGTCCTGCTGTCACCCTGTCCCACTAAGCTACCACAGTCCCGATCGCTGCCCTGGGAATGGCACTTGGCATCATGCCTTGTGGCACGCCCCTACCACTAAGGGTAAGTACGGTTCCCCCTGTGGTCCAATGGGTCCGCCTCTATTTCACCTTGCTCGCTGCTTCATCCCTGGTGGCGAGCATAAGTAAGGTTTCAAAAGGAAGCTCATGCATTGAAAGCCCCCAACATGGCTAAATAAGGGCTCATTCAGACATCAATTTTTTACACGTACAAGAAAAAAACAAATTTCATCAAAGATTTTCATTAGTTTCATCAGATTTTCATCAGTGTTATCCAAGGGTTATCCGAGCTTGGTCGGAAGTTCATCAGTTTTTCTCCAATAAAAATCTTAATATGAGACGTAAAACACTAATTATTGCACTGCCTCTGATATCATATATGATAATTGCAGTAATTGCTGGATCCATCTTGATAAATAATTAGATGTAGCCGAATGTTGCTGCTTTTTTCTGGTGTTTGATGAATACAGAAGACTATCTGATACATTTGTTTTATAGGAGTGCCATTGCATCCTCCTCTTTTTGTATTATGGCTGGGCCATTGGACCTAAACCTGACATTGTGAGCACAACTATGAATACTTTCTCGATTTACTTTGCTGCTCTATATACCCCATTTTGTCTTGTGGTGAAAGAACATGAAAGTGCACTTTTTGTGTTCCATGTGAACCGTGGCTGCTTCTCATTAACTCTCCCTTAGGCCTCATTCACACATCTGTGTTGCACGTGTTTTATTCATTGTTTTTAACAGATAAAACATGTACCTATTAGGCTATGTGCGCACTTTGCTTTTTTTCATGCATTTCAGCAGCGTTTTGAGTTGCAGTGTTTTAATGCAAAATTGCATTTTGATTTCCAGGCAAAGTCTATGAGAAATAGGGCTTTCTTGTGCGCACGATGCATTTACAAACGCTGCATTTAAGATGCGGAAAATTTGTCAAAATCCCTGCGTTTGAAGAAGCAACATGTCAATTGTTTTTGCCATTTTGGCAGCGTTTTAATAACATTGAAGTCAATGAGAAGTGTCTAAACGCATATTTTTCAAGAAAGAATGCGTTTCACTTGCTTTTTACTAGCGATCTGCATGTGTTTTTGACATAATAAACGCAGGTCTTTCGGTCTCGCTCTCTCTCTCTGTCGGTCGGTCTGTCGGTCGTCCGTCTCTGTCTCTGTCTCTATCTCTCTCTCTGTCCATGTCGGTGTCTCCCTCCCACTCCCCCTCTCATACTCACCGATCCACGGCGTTCACACTGTGGCGGCTTCTCCTCGTTTGAAAATGCCGGCCGCTCATTAATCCATCACGTATTCCCTGCTTCCTCCACCCACCGGCGCCTATGATTGGCTGCAGTCAGACACTCCCCCATGCTGAGTGACAGCTGTCTCACTGCAACCAATCACAGCCGCCGGTGGGTGTGTCTATATCGAGCATTTAAAGAAATATATAAATAATTAAAAAAAACCTGCGGTCCCCCCAATTTTAATACCAGCCAGTGCACAGCCACACGGCTGAAGGCTGGTATTCTCAGGATGGGGAGCTCCACATTATGGGGAGCCCCACAGCCTAACAATATCAGCCAGCAGCTGTCCGGAATTAGATGCGACAGTCCCGGGACTCTACCCGGCTCATCCCGAATTGCCCTGGTGCGGTGGCAAACGGGGTAATAAGGAGTAAATGGCAGCAGCCCATAGCTGCCATTAAGTCCTAGGTTTATCATGGTAGGCGTCTCCCTGAGATACCTTCCATGTTTAACCTGTAAGTTAAAGAAAATAAACAAACATCCAAAAAATCCTTTATTTGTAATGAAAGACAAAAAAGCCCCTCTTTCACCAATTTATTAATCCCACAAAAACACCTCCAGGTCCGACGTAATCCACGCAAGGTCCCACAACGCTTCCAGCTCTGCTACATCGGCAGCTGATAGGAGCGGCAGTAGAACACCGCCACTCCTGTGAGCTCCATGCAGCAACTGAAGTGAGTTGCGTGATCAGCTGTGCTGTCACTCAGGTTACTCGTGGCCACCGCTCTCAGGTGGAGGACTGCAGCTGTGGCCACGAGTAACCTTAGTGAAAGCACAGCTGATCGCGTGGCTCACTGCAGTCACTCAGGGGATTTGCGATCACAGGTGAGTCCTTCACGTGTGACCGCAAATCAAGCCGCGGCACACGCATAGAGCCGCACTATCACAATGAAGTCGGGTGAAGTTCATCTGAGTTCATTCTGATCGCACGGCTCTGTTTCTCAGCCAGCCATGCTCTTTTTGACAGTGCGGTCCCACTCGGCTCTGCTGCAAGTCTATGGGGATGCTGCAGAGCCGAGTGGGACCGTACTGTGAAAAATGTGCGTTCTGGATGCTTTTCCTACTCTGTTTATAGCAGAGAAAGCATCCAGAATGCATGAATTCTCCAGGAATGTGCGCACGTTGCGTTCTGCCGAATGCGTCTCAGAACGCAGCTTTTTCGGCTGTGTTCTGAGACGCACAGGCAGTGACTTACACGCTGCAGAATTGAACGCAATGTGCGCACATAGCCTTATAGTCTATGGGGCAATTTGAATGTTTGTGTTTTTCAAGGACCGCGTGTCCATGTAAAAAACACAGACAGGTTTCCTTTTTTCTTTCTGGCAGAATGAATGAAAACTGCCAATACTAGCATACGGATGGTATCTGCGTGTTGTATGTATTTAACATTACAAAGTATATGAGAAGCTTTGTAATTTATTTATTTCTTCATCCGTAAAAAAACATGCACTGATGGTAAAAACAGAACGGACTGTACACTGATCCAACACACTGATGACACTTTTACCATATTTTTTCACAAACGTGTTTAAACACTAACACGTTAATGAGGCCTTACGGTACCATGCCAACATTTTTTTTTCACCACTGGAGTAATGCTTTTAACCTCAGTTTCTTGCTCTATTCTTATACTCACCGTCCAGTGTTTTCACCTGTTATCTCTAAGCTCCGGTCCCGCAGCGCCATCTTGTCATCGAAATTTCTGACTTGTCAGAAGATACTTCACAAACCCTCAATGCAAATTTTTGAGACCTAGAACAAGGATCTCATAGACTTACATTGAAGACAGACCTCTGGCGCGCTCCATTAAACACTGGAGCAATCCGACAGGTCACAAACTGCCTAAAGCTGGTGTCACACTAAACGACAGCGACAACGACGTCGCTGTTACGTCACCATTTTCGGTGACGTAACAGCGACCTTGTAAGTCGCTGTTATGATCGCTGCTTAGCTGTCAAACACAGCAGAAGCAGCGATCATAAGGTCGCTGTGCTACATGTTCAGAGAGCAGGGAGCCGCGCTTAGCGCTGGCTCCTTGCTCTCCTGCAGCACACATCGGGTTAATTAACCCGATGTGTGCTGCAGCTACATGTCACAGTTCAGAGAGCAGGGAGCCGCGCTTAGCGCTGGCTCCTTGCTCTCCTGCAGCACACATCGGGTTAATTAACCCGATGTGTGCTGCAGCTACATGTCACAGTGCAGAGAGCAGGGAGCCGCGCGCACTGCTTAGCGCTGGCTCCTTGCTCTCCTTGCTACAGTATACATCGGGTTAATTACCCGATGCGTACTGCAGCCACATGTCACAGTGCAGGAGCCGGCGCTGGCAGCAAGAGCGGAGGCTGGTAACCAGCGTAAACATCGGGTAACCAGGGAAAGGTCTTCCCTTGGTTACCCGATGTTTACGCTGGTTACAGCTTACCGCAGCTGCCAGTGCCGGCTCCTGATCGCTTCATTTCGTCGCTCTCTCGCTGTCACACACAGCGATGTGTGTGTCACAGCGGGAGAGTGACGACCAAAAAATGAAGCTGGACATTCAGCAACGACCGGCGACCTCACAGCAGGGGCCAGGTCGTTGCTGGATGTCACACACAGCGACAGCGACGGGACGTCGCTGCAACGTCACAGAAAATGGTGACGTAGCAGCGACGTTGTTGTCGTCGTCGTTATGTGTGACACCAGCTTAAGACTAACAGGGGCGGCATCGATAAAATGTTAAAACACCAGAGAGGGAGTATAAGATCAAATGCAGAGATCTTAGATAAAATGCACCAATTTAGCAGTGGGGGGAAAACAAAACAACTGGGTTGGTGCTCTAAGAAAGTTTCTTTGTACAATGCAATATCAGAATGCTGATTATAAGCTGTTAGTCAACAGGGGTCATCTCTCCTATGTAAGCTCTTAGAGCTATCTCTCTTTCTCACCTGTAAAGTGTAGGCTCTTATGGTCAGCAAAGTTCCCTCTCTCTCTCCCCCGCATATATTTTACGAGCAGTAAGAATCTTTCCAGTATTGAGATTCATGCAAATTGAAATGCTACAAATCACATTTTTGTTGAATTTTTTTTTTAAGTCTGCAAATTTTAATTTCAAAAGATCTGCTCATCTCTAGATTTCACATTTTAGCCACATAAATTAGGCAGATACAGTAACATTGCTTATGAATGACATTGTGATTTTAATGTCTTCCAATAAAAATAGAGAAACTAACAATTTTGTGAAAGATATATACAAGCTTATTAAATTATCCTCTTTAGGAAAATATTGAAATTGAGCCACAAATTTAGCCTTTTTTACTGCTTCTCAGGAATATTGTAGGTGTAGGTCTAATATAAAAGCCCCCCTATGCACATTAGACAAATGTCAGCTGAAGCTCACCGATATGGATGGGTTTCGGCTGACAATCTATTGTGTATGTATTCCCCAGACAGTTTATTGTCAGCATTAAGACTGATGTGGGATGTCCGATTTCGGACTGCCCGCCATATTGTCTCCCAGAGATAAGCCGCCGATGTCTGATGAGAGCACTCTTGGCTGAAAGAGTGCTCCTGTAGCACCCCTGAGCCACTCCCCACAAGGATGCAGGGCCTACCCTCTGGGACCTGGAACACCAGTGCCAGTAACACCTGCACACACCAAAAATCCTAGTTACCACTAAACACCAAGCGGCACTGCTGGTCAAATAAGGGGAGGGCCACCCAGTGGGCAGAGCCTGACCAGGCAACTAGGCAGCCTGGTGGGAGGGGAGGGGAGTCTGTGAGAATGTAGTGAATAGAGCAGATGGGCCTCGAGCTGGGTCTGTGTAACGGTGACCCGGGGGCACATGAGTACGTTGCCAGAATTGGAGCAAACAAGTACCTCTGGAACAGAGAGAAATTGCCAGGGACGGTACGAGGGAGTACCACTGGAACTAAGCACATACGGGGCACAGGTCCCTAGGTCAGGTGACAGTTTCACATGGCCTGGCAAATTCCTGCACAGTGGAGGGACCTGCATGGACTTCACTGACCTACAGATTCGGGGGCATCAGCAGTAAAGGAAGGATCGGGTATGGTCTCCTTCATTATAAAGTGCAAAGCTCCCATCTCACAAATCCCCTGGCTCAGCCATGCCTGCGGAGGGCCTACCACCATCGCTACCATCACCATCAGGCCAGGGGTCATTCCACTATGCAGCGGCGGTTCCATCCCATTAACCGCAACCTGCGGGTGGCGTCACATAAATGACTTTCATCTCCCATGTATATAACCCCGTTTTCAAAAAGGCCCCAGGGCATGGTTCCGAGCAACGGCCACCACCAAAGTGACATCCCTAAATAGTGAACTGCCCGGGACCGAGTACCCCATTCCCTGGGTGACACACTCCTGTGTATGTAACATACCAGAGATGGCGGACAGCGGAACAATGTTTTGGCCGATACTCTTTATGTGTAAAAAACAGGAGCTGGAGATTCGTGAAAAACGTCAGATAGCAGTTGGAGATGCAGAAGAAGTGACCCATTTTCATCATGGTCTGGCGGTACAGTTTAAACTAGCCCCGGCAATCAATAACAAGAAGTGGACTTATCTTACAATACTACTTGTGAATCAGTTTGTCTAGCAGAAAATGGATTTGGAGGATATTATACTGTAAATGCTGTGCTAAACAGTACGATTTTAATTTGTATTCTGTCCTTATCTCTGAACCTGCAGTTTCCCTACAAGTGAAGTAACAATATGTCTTGTGAAAATGATTAACTGTATCTTTGGATTATTTATTTAATGGACAATAAGGCTATTTGTTTATGGTTTGGCAAACACAATGTGGTCTATTTTTTTCTCTTCGATTTACATCATCAAAGATTTATGGGCTTTCTGTATTTGCTGTTTTAATTACCATATGAATATAAAATGACACTAGGTAATTAGCTGTGCTATAATTGTAAGCTGGAAAACATTCATCTTAAGCACTACATGGGATTTCTGTGGGTGTCTGTATGCAACGACTTTGTGTAACACATAAAAAGATGACAGCGTCCATTAAATGAGTACAACACAGTGACAAATATCACACATTATCTTTTCACCTTTACACATTTGTTTTTCTGCCTTTAAAGAGGTAATCCACCACTTTTCCATTCATGGCCTATCCTTAGGATAGGTTATCAACGTCTGATTGGCCGGGGTCTGATACCCTTCACCCCCAACGATCAGCTGCTGTCAGTGCCCGCAGAGAAAGCAGGCAGCCAGAAATGCTTATTTCCAGAGCTGCCCTGTCTTCTGATAGCGGCCGCAAACTGATACTGCACATCCACCTCCTATCGATTTGAAAGGGAAATGGAAGTGCAGAACCTGCTGGCAGTGGCCACAGTCAGTTGACGGGCAGCTCCAGAAATGAGCATTTGTGACAGCCTGCTGCAGCCGCCAACACCGAGGACAGACACTGGCAGCCAACACACCACAACATCTTTGGATTCAGGGTGGTTATCATGTAACACTTGATGGTTATCGGCTGTACGATGCTTTGACTGAGAGCCATATCAGCGGACTCTCATACACAGGAACTCTTGTTCGGCCTAGCGCTCCTGTATCCTCTTTGAGAAAACCGCTGACTGATACAGTAGCTGGTGGCTTATCTCTGGAAGAACAATGTGATTGTCAGATCAAGATCAGACATAAGGAACTGACATCTCTTCTGCCAATTAGTTGTCCACCACCCCCATTCACATTAGACCATTGGCCAAACTCATCTATATACTGGCACTGGTCAAATGTCTATGGAGGCGTTTAGTACAAGCCACAGTTCTTCTCACTGTCTTAGGACATAGCAGGCAACGGCAGAACTTGTTATCACAATTAATAGTCCTTTACATTTTTTCAGGCTACAATCCCACTCAGGGTGGCCACATGCTATTTTTTCCATATTACCTGTAGGTTAAGCATGCTGGTGCAATTAATTACTGCTTACAGTGTAGCATCATCTCTACTTGCCCACTTTTGATCTCGACTTCCATCTAATTCTCAAAGCCTCTCACAGGTACAATTGAAAGCCACTTTCACTATTTAGAGCCACCAAACTCTCCACCAGACTGCCACAGCCCGCACTCCTGAGTCTTATGCAGAATTACCAAACTACCGTTTCTTTAGGCTTCATTTTATTCCACAGACCCACTTGGAACAGAACTGATGTTGCAGTGGGCTCATGGGTGACCTGTGACCTCAATCAGCCTGTGTAATCACCGCTCACAATATGCATCACAGCACAGTGGCCGCATGATAAAGATTTACATGTATTACTTATAATGAAAAATAATACATCATATACAGTTAAGTCCAGAAATATTTGGACAGTGACACAATTTTCGCGAGTTGGGCTCTGCATGCCACCAGATTGGATTTGAAATGAAACCTCTACAACAGAATTCAAGTGCAGATTGTAACGTTTAATTTGAAGGTTTGAACAAAAATATCTGATAGAAATTGTAGGAATTGTACACATTTCTTTACAAACACTCCACATTTTAGGAGGTCAAAAGTAATTGGACAAATAAACCAAACCCAAACAAAATATTTTTATTTTCAATATTTTGTTGCGAATCCTTTGGAGGCAATCACTGCCTTAAGTCTGGAACCCATGGACATCACCAAACGCTGGGTTTCCTCCTTCTTAATGCTTTTCCAGGCCTTTACAGCCGCAGCCTTCAGGTCTTGCTTGTTTGTGAGTATTTCCGTCTTAAGTCTGGATTTGAGAAAGTGAAATGCATGCTCAATTGGGTTAAGATCTGGTGATTGACTTGGCCATTGCAGAATGTTCCACTTTTTTGCACTCATGAACTCCTGGGTAGCTTTGGCTGTATGCTTGGGGTCATTGTCCATCTGTACTATGAAGCGCCGTCCAATCAACTTTGCGGCATTTGGCTGAATCTGGGCTGAAAGTATATCCCGGTACACTTCAGAATTTATCCGGCTACTCTTGTCTGCTGTTATGTCATAAATAAACACAAGTGACCCAGTGCCATTGAAAGCCATGCATGCCCATGCCATCACGTTGCCTCCACCATGTTTTACAGAGGATGTGGTGTGCCTTGGATCATGTGCCGTTCCCTTTCTTCTCCAAACTTTTTTCTTCCCATCATTCTGGTACAGGTTGATCTTTGTCTCATCTGTCCATAGAATACTTTTCCAGAACTGAGCTGGCTTCATGAGGTGTTTTTCAGCAAATTTAACTCTGTCCTGTCTATTTTTGGAATTGATGAATGGTTTGCATCTAGATGTGAACCCTTTGTATTTACTTTCATGGAGTCTTCTCTTTACTGTTGACTTAGAGACAGATACACCTACTTCACTGAGAGTGTTCTGGACTTCAGTTGATGTTGTGAACGGGTTCTTCTTCACCAAAGAAAGTATGCGGCGATCATCCACCACTGTTGTCATCCGTGGACACCCAGGCCTTTTTGAGTTCCCAAGCTCACCAGTCAATTCCTTTTTTCTCAGAATGTACCCGACTGTTGATTTTGCTACTCCAAGCATGTCTGCTATCTCTCTGATGGATTTTTTCTTTTTTTCAGCCTCAGGATGTTCTGCTTCACCTCAATTGAGAGTTCCTTAGACCGCATGTTGTCTGGTCACAGCAACCGCTTCCAAATGCAAAACCACACACCTGTAATCAACCCCAGACCTTTTAACTACTTCATTGATTACAGGTTAACGAGGGAGATGCCTTCAGAGTTAATTGCAGCCCTTAGAGTCCCTTGTCCAATTACTTTTGGTCCCTTTAAAAAGAGGAGGCTATGCATTACAGAGCTATGATTCCTAAACCCTTTCTCCGATTTGGATGTGAAAACTCTCATATTGCAGCTGGGAGTGTGCACTTTCAGCCCATATTATATCTATAATTATATTTCTGAACATGTTTTTGTAAACAGCTAAAATAACAAAACTTGTGTCACTGTCCAAATATTTCTGGACCTAACTGTAAATCATGCACAGCCGTTTTCCTTTCCCACCATTTGTATGACAAATGTGGTTAGGTATTTCACGCAAAGTGCTAATTTCTCAGAGCCAGTGTTAACGTAACAGCAATTCCAAAACAAGAACATAATATCTTTGAGCACAATTTTTTTATCTACTGACGTGTTGTCACGCTCCCCGGGTCCTCGGCTCCCCTCCCCGGGTCCTCTGCTCCGCTCCCCGGGTCCTCAGTCCCGCTCCCCGGCTCACCTGCCACGCTCCCCGCTCTCCAGCCTCCGGTGCCCGTCCTTCCCAGGTTCCCTGGCCTCCGATCCCGGCGTCTGACGGCTTCCCAGGCCCTGGCCGGCTCCCCTGCGTCCTCCCCTCAGCTTCCTTCCCTGGCTTCTGGCACCCGGGCGGCGCGCATGCGCATTAGGGCGCGCGCGCGGTCACTGACCCTTTCTTAAAGGGCCAGCGTCCATTAACAGGAAATGAAGCTAAACAGGTACAGGGTATATAAGGGTTTATTGTCCAAGGGGGCGGGGCCTGATCTTCGTGTTTTCCAAGCTAGGAGTCAGGTCTCCTTGTGTCTCCTTGCCATACTCACGTATCTCTCTTCTAGAGCTGATCCTGCCTCGGCATCCGGTCCTGCTGAATCCCGAACCCCGCACGCTGTCCGTCTGCCATCTGACAGTCCGTACCATCTCGGATCCCTGCGGTGACCCGTCATCTCGCTCCAAAGGTTCCGGACCCCGCCTGACCTCATCTCGGCTTCCGAACCTGAGCTACGTCACCCGGACTACCATCTGTGACTCCGTGGTCCCAGGGACTTCTCCGTTACAATCACTTGCACGGACTGTTCTGCTGCCCATAGTGCTTCAGCTACCGGACTCCTTACCACCATCTTAGAGTTCGGACCAGTGGATCCACCTCCTGGGTCTGCCCGACCGCCTGGCCCTGACAGTAAGATCAGGCCATGGATCCCGCTGCAGCACTAGCGGCCTTGCAAGAGGAACTCCAACGCCAGCGTGAAGTCCAGACCCGCATGTTGAACTTTTTGACTTCCGTGGACACCCGCCTGTACACGTTACAAGCGGCAGTTACGCCTTCAACATTCCGGGCCTCCACTAGTCAATCCACGGCTCCCGCACCCGTGGCAGCCTCTTCGGATGCTTCCCGACTCCGTTTGGCTTCACCACCTCGTTATGCCGGAGATCCCAAGACCTGCAGGGGCTTCATAAACCAATGCTCCCTTCATTTCACGCAGCTGCCACATTTGTTTGCCTCCGACCAAGCCAAGGTCGCCTTCATCATGTCTCACCTAGAGGGCGAGGCACTGGCGTGGATGAATCCCTTGTGGGAGAAGGAGGACCCTATGACCAAGGACCTTCAAGAGTTCCTGCAGGCCTTTCGCAGCACCTTCGACGAGCCGGGACGCGCCTCTGCGTCTGCTTCATCCCTTCTCCGCTTACGTCAAGGAACACTGACGGTAGGCCAATATGCCATCCGTTTCCGCACTTTGGCTTCAGAACTCGGGTGGAATAATGAGGCCCTAACAGCCGCCTTCTGGGAAGGACTCTCGAGTCGCATCAAAGACGAGTTGGCGGGTCGTGACGTACCCTCCACCCTAGATGCCCTGATTGCCCTAGCAACTCGAGTGGACATTCGTTTTCAGGAGCGCTCCAAAGAGCTATCTCGTGAGAGACGTCCGGTACGGCATTCCTCTCCTCCACGGAAGCCCTCCGTACCTCAGTCATCAACAGCTGGGATTCCCGTCCACGAGCCCATGCAGATTGACCGAGTACGGCGGTCTGAACAACGTCGAGCAGAGCGGCTCGCCAAGGGTCTCTGCTTTTACTGCGGAGAGGGCACACATCTCCTACGCTCCTGTCCGGAAAGGCCGGGAAACTCCAAAGCCTAGGGTTGGTAGGAGAGGCCACCCTAGGTGCTGGGACTCTCTCAGACCCGGTTATGTGGACCGTGCAAGTGTCAGCGGGAGAGACGCGCTTCACGGCTGAGGCATACCTCGACTCTGGAGCAGCAGGCAATTTCATCCAGCAGGCCACGGTGGACAAGTACCAGTTGCCTGTTACTCTACTCGATAAGCCCCTAGTGATTGCCTCTGTGGATGGGAGACCCCTCGCTGATACCATCTCCTGGGTCACCAGGCCGGTCGAACTGCGTATCGGTGCCCTGCACACCGAGAACATCGCTCTCTACGTCCTCCCACACATGTCCCATCAAATCCTGCTGGGACTTCCCTGGTTGCGGACACACGAACCATCAGTCAGCTGGGGCACTGGCGAAATCACCCGATGGGGCTCCGCCTGTCATGAGAGGTGTCTGAAGTCTATACAACCCATCCGACGACCTCCGGTTCCAGAGAACCTACCGGAACTGCCCTCGGCCTATTAGTCCTTCGCAGACGTTTTTGACAAGAAGGAGTCTGAGGTACTTCCGCCACACCGTCCCTACGATTGCGCCATCGACCTGCTCCCAGGAACAACACCACCTCGAGGACGGATATATCCGTTGTCTCCAGCCGAAACCAGGGCCATGTCTACCTACATCACAGAAAGCCTGGCAAAGGGATTCATCCGGAGATCCTCCTCTCCTGCGGGAGCAGGCTTCTTCTTCGTTAAGAAGAAAGAGGGTGACCTACGCCCATGCATTGACTACCGGGGTTTGAATCAGATCACCATAAAAAACAAGTACCCCCTGCCGCTCATCCCCGAATTGTTCGACCGGCTCAGAGGAGCCCGTGTGTTCACCAAACTGGATCTTCGGGGTGCCTACAACCTAGTTCGTATCCGCTCTGGGGACGAATGGAAGACCGCGTTTAATACTCGCGATGGGCACTATGAATACTGCGTAATGCCCTTCGGTCTGTGTAACGCTCCTGCCGTATTCCAAGAATTGGTGAACGACATTTTCCGGGACCTCCTCTACATCTGTGTAGTAGTTTATCTGGATGACATCCTTGTCTTCTCTCCGGACCTCCAGACCCACAGAGAGAACGTACGGCTGGTTCTACAGAGACTGAGAGAGAATCGTCTCTACGCCAAATATGAGAAGTGTGTCTTTGAGCAGTCTTCTCTCCCTTTCCTGGGATACATCATCTCGGGTACAGGGCTGCAGATGGATCCAAAGAAGGTCTCCTCCATTCTCAACTGGCCTCCCCCTTCTGGACTGAAGGCAATCCAACGGTTCCTGGGATTCGCCAACTACTACCGCCAGTTTATCCCTCACTTCTCTGCCCTGACTGCTCCTCTCTCCGCCTTGACCAAGAAGGAGGCTAATCCAAAGGACTGGTCACCTGCGGCCGACGCCGCGTTTTGCTCTCTGAAGCGAGCATTTGCCTCCTCTCCTGTACTCCACCGACCGGAGTTAAACCGCCAGTTCACCTTGGAGGTGGATGCCTCCTCCTCAGGAGCCGGAGCAGTGCTCATGCAGAAGTCCTCCTCCGGGAAGATGGTGACTTGCGGTTTCTTCTCCAAGAGCTTCTCAGCGCCTGAACGTAATTACACCATCGGTGACCGAGAACTATTGGCGGTCAAACTGGCTCTGGAGGAGTGGCGCTACCTCCTGGAAGGAGCAGTGTACCCCGTGATTATCTACACGGACCACAAGAACCTGGAATACCTTCGGTCCGCTCAGCGACTGAACCCACGGCAAGCCAGGTGGTCCTTATTCTTTGCCAGGTTTGATTTCCAGCTCCATTTCCGACCCGCGGACAAGAATGTACGCGCTGATGCCCTGTCTAGGTCTCTCATGCCCATGGAGCAGGAGGAAGAGAGTACCCAACCTATCATCTCTCCTAGCAAGATTATTCCGGTGGCTCCTGTCACCCTGGCCCAGATACCGCCCGGGAAGACCTATGTCTCTGAGACCGACAGGCAAAAAGTCTTACACTGGGGTCATGCCTCAAAAACAGCCGGTCATGCTGGTCAGAAGAGAACATGGGGTGCGATTGTACGCCATTACTGGTGGCCATCCCTTCGCACGGACGTCGCTGCTTTCGTCTCTGCCTGCTCCTCTTGTGCCAGGAACAAGACGCCCAAGCACCTGCCATATGGCCGTCTTCTGCCTCTGCCTATACCCTCAGTTCCATGGCAACACATAGCGATGGACTTTATTACGGACTTGCCGTTATCCTCCGGGCACACAGTCATATGGGTCGTGGTGGACCGGTTCTCCAAAATGGCTCACTTCGTCCCTATGGCCGGACTGCCCTCTGCTCAGGAACTCGCGGAAGCCTATATACATCACATCTTCCGCTTGCATGGCTTTCCATCCCACATCGTGTCCGACAGGGGAACTCAGTTCACCTCCCGCTTCTGGAGGGCGCTCTGCAAACATCTGGGAGTGACTCTGGACTTTTCTTCTGCTTACCATCCTCAGTCTAATGGCCAAGTGGAGAGGGTCAATCAAATCTTGACCTCCTTCTTACGTCACTATGTCAACGCCCATCACGACGACTGGTCCACGCTTCTGCCTTGGGCTGAATTCTCCCATAACCACCACATCAGTGAGTCGTCCTCCAAGTCTCCCTTCCATGTCGTTTACGGACTTCAGCCCTCCGTCCCGTTGCCTATATCCCCTTCTTCGGATGTCCCTGCTGCTGATACTGTAGCCCGTGACTTCGCTACCATTTGGGACTCTGTCAAGGCGTCCCTTGGGCGCGCTTCCCAGCGGATGAAGAAACACGCCGACAAGAGGCGCCTGGACCCTCCGTGTTTCTCTCCTGGTGACCTGGTCTGGCTTGCTTCCCAGTACATCCGATTGAAGATACCTTCCTACAAGCTGGGTCCTCGCTACATCGGGCCATTTAAGGTCCTCAGCAAGATCAACGAGGTCTCCTACAAACTGAGGCTTCCGGCCACGATGCGGATTCCCAACTCCTTCCACGTCTCTCTGCTCAAGCCGGTTTTCCTTGGTCCCTTCTCCTCTGCTGCCAGTCCGGCTCCTCCTCCTATTGCCGAGGACGACATCTATGCGGTAAGGGATATCGTGGCCATGAAGACTGTTCGAGGCCGACAGTTCTTCCTGGTGGACTGGGAGGGGTATGGTCCTGAGGATAGGTCCTGGGAGCCCAGGGAGAACGTGGGCACTCCTCTGATCCGTACCTTCATGTCCCGGTTGCGGGGAGGGGGGCGTGGGGGGGGGTACTGTCACGCTCCCCGGGTCCTCGGCTCCCCTCCCCGGGTCCTCTGCTCCGCTCCCCGGGTCCTCAGTCCCGCTCCCCGGCTCACCTGCCACGCTCCCCGCTCTCCAGCCTCCGGTGCCCGTCCTTCCCAGGTTCCCTGGCCTCCGATCCCGGCGTCTGACGGCTTCCCAGGCCCTGGCCGGCTCCCCTGCGTCCTCCCCTCAGCTTCCTTCCCTGGCTTCTGGCACCCGGGCGGCGCGCATGTGCATTAGGGCGCGCGCGCGGTCACTGACCCTTTCTTAAAGGGCCAGCGTCCATTAACAGGAAATGAAGCTAAACAGGTACAGGGTATATAAGGGTTTATTGTCCAAGGGGGCGGGGCCTGATCTTCGTGTTTTCCAAGCTAGGAGTCAGGTCTCCTTGTGTCTCCTTGCCATACTCACGTATCTCTCTTCTAGAGCTGATCCTGCCGCGTCATCCGGTCCTGCTGAATCCCGAACCCCGCACGCTGTCCGTCTGCCATCTGACAGTCCGTACCATCTCGGATCCCTGCGGTGACCCGTCATCTCGCTCCAAAGGTTCCGGACCCCGCCTGACCTCATCTCGGCTTCCGAACCTGAGCTACGTCACCCGGACTACCATCTGTGACTCCGTGGTCCCAGGGACTTCTCCGTTACACTCACTTGCACGGACTGTTCTGCTGCCCATAGTGCTTCAGCTACCGGACTCCTTACCACCATCTTAGAGTTCGGACCAGTGGATCCACCTCCTGGGTCTGCCCGACCGCCTGGCCCTGACACGTGTCAAAGGGACATGCTAATAAAAAACAAAAAACTGTAGATGGGGACCTAGATAATGAATTTGAACAACACTTTTAGCATTCTTCCAAATGCTGTACTGTTTTAGTTCAAAATGCAAAAGGTATGTGTCTTAAATGATGCTATTGCACTTTCCATTGATCTAAAGGTACTTTTTATGTGCATGCTATGGGCATCAGACAGATGAGGCAGTAAAAACCTAGGAAAATAACTTTAAATTTTATGATTAATGGGGTTGTCCACTATATGGACAATCCCTATTTAAGTGACATCATCCTTCCTTGAAAAATTATAAAAAACATATATTAACATCCCACACCAGCAACGTTGCAATTATGTCGCCAATGGATCTACCAGGGT
This sequence comes from Anomaloglossus baeobatrachus, assembly GCF_048569485.1. Taxonomy (NCBI): domain Eukaryota; kingdom Metazoa; phylum Chordata; class Amphibia; order Anura; family Aromobatidae; genus Anomaloglossus; species Anomaloglossus baeobatrachus. The sequence goes on along the minus strand of NC_134354.1, from coordinate 470,088,888 downwards.
TCGTGAGGCAATATTATGTCACAAGTGCCCTGCCGCCAATTATTGCCCTGCAGCCAATTATTGACCGCTGTTGGGCTGCTGCATCCTTACATTCCTCTAACAAATGTCGACATATTGGCTGCAGGGCTGGATGCGTCGTGGAACCTCATGTGGATTATGCCAGACCTGGAGGGGTATTTGGGGATTTTAATAAAGTCGTGAAAGAGGGTGTTTTGTTTTTTTGTCTTTTATTCCAAATAAAGAATTTTTTTGGGCGTATGTTTATTTTCTTTAACTTACAGGTTAATCATGGCTGGGTATCTCATAGACGCCTGCCATGATTAACCTAGGACTTAGTGGCAGCTATGTGCTGCCATTAACTCCTTATTGCCCTGATTGCCACCGCACCAGGGCAATTCGGGATGAGCCAGGTAGAGTCTCGGGACTGTTGCATCTAATGGATGCAGCAATTTCGTTCGGCTGCTGGCTGAAATTTTTAGGCTGGGGGGCTCCCCATAACGTGGGGCTCCCCACCCTGAGAATACCAGCCTTCAGCCATGTAGCTTTACCTTGGCTGGCATCAAAATTGGGGGGGACCGCATGCCATGTTTTTTAATTATTTATTTATTTTACTGCACTACATAGACCCACCCACTGGCGGCTGTGATTGGTTCCAGTGAGACAGCTGTCACTCGGAGTGGGGGATCATCTGAATGCAACCAATCATAGGCGCCGGTGTGTGGGGGAAGCAGTGAATACGAGATGGAATAATGAGTGGCCGGCATTTTCAAAAGCAGGAGCAGCCGCCGGAGCTTTGAGACAGCCGTGCAGTGCCGCGCCGGTGATTGGTCAGTGATCAGTGTGTATGAGAGCGGGGGATAGAGGGAGAGAACGACAGACAGAGAGAGACCAACCGACAGAGAGAGAAAGATCGACGGACAGACAGAGAGAGGAGTATAGCTGGGTCGGCATTTACAGAATTGTGGTCTGGCAATTTATGGAACTGCTTGCAGCTACTGGACACTTTCTTCAGCCCTTAGAAGGAATATTTATTAGTTGGATCTAAGAACGCTCTCCTGCACACAATACAGTCTATCACCACCGCCAGCTCCCTATCACTGCGTGTTCACAAAATGGCCACTGGCTTATATAGCCCCTATGACTCTATGCGGCCAAGCCAATCACAGTAACACCACAACAAAGATGGCTGCGGCGTTATTGTGAGGGCAAACAACATCAGATGTGTTCATTGGCTGGAAAGCAAGTGCCAGGAAGGCAGAAATGAAAATGAAAGTATCGGAGCGGATGCTGTTTTATCCGTCGGATAGCGAATAGGGAGAATAGCCTGTTATCCATCAGATAACGAATAGTGGCTGATCCCTAATATTTATATAAAAGAAAACTAAATCAGCATGTGTCTTAATTTGACCAGAATTGTACATATACAGTCAGGGCCAGAAATATTTGGACAGTGACACAAGTTTTGTTATTTTAGCTGTTTACAAAAACATGTTCAGAAATACAATTATATATATAATATGGGCTGAAAGTGCACACTCCCAGCTGCAATATGAGAGTTTTCACATCCAAATCGGAGAAAGGGTTTAGGAATCATAGCTCTGTAATGCATAGCCTCCTCTTTTTCAAGGGACCAAAAGTAATTGGACAAGGGACTCTAAGGGCTGCAATTAACTCTGAAGGCGTCTCCCTCGTTAACCTGTAATCAATTAAGTAGTTAAAAGGTCTGGGGTTGATTACAGGTGTGTGGTTTTGCATTTGGAAGCTGTTGCTGTGACCAGACAACATGCGGTCTAAGGAACTCTCAATTGAGGTGAAGCAGAACATCCTGAGGCTGAAAAAAAAGAATAAATCCATCAGAGAGATAGCAGACATGCTTGGAGTAGCAAAATCAACAGTCGGGTACATTCTGAGAAAAAAGGAATTGACTGGTGAGCTTGGGAACTCAAAAAGGCCTGGGCGTCCACGGATGACAACAGTGGTGGATGATCGCCGCATACTTTCTTTGGTGAAGAAGAACCCGTTCACAACATCAACTGAAGTCCAGAACACTCTCAGTGAAGTAGGTGTATCTGTCTCTAAATCAACAGTAAAGAGAAGGCTCCATGAAAGTAAATACAAAGGGTTCACATCTAGATGCAAACCATTCATCAATTCCAAAAATAGACAGGCCAGAGTTAAATTTGCTGAAAAACACCTCATGAAGCCAGCTCAGTTTTGGAAAAGTATTCTATGGACAGATGAGACAAAGATCAACCTGTACCAGAATGATGGGAAGAAAAAAGTTTGGAGAAGAAAGGGAACGGCACATGATCCAAGGCACACCACATCCTCTGTAAAACATGGTGGAGGCAACGTGATGGCATGGGCATGCATGGCTTTCAATGGCACTGGGTCACTTGTGTTTATTGATGACATAACAGCAGACAAGAGTAGCCGGATGAATTCTGAAGTGTACAGGGATATATTTTCAGCCCAGATTCAACCAAATGCCGCAAAGTTGATCGGACGGCGCTTCATAGTACAGATGGACAATGACCCCAAGCATACAGCCAAAGCTACCCAGGAGTTCATGAGTGCAAAAAAGTGGAACATTCTGCAATGGCCAAGTCAATCACCAGATCTTAACCCAATTGAGCATGCATTTCACTTGCTCAAATCCAAACTTAAGACGGAAAGACCCACAAACAAGCAAGACCTGAAGGCTGCGGCTGTAAAGGCCTGGCAAAGCATTAAGAAGGAGGAAACCCAGCGTTTGGTGATGTCCATGGGTTCCAGACTTAAGGCAGTGATTGCCTCCAAAGGATTCGCAACAAAATATTGAAAATAAAAATATTTTGTTTGGGTTTGGTTTATTTGTCCAATTACTTTTGACCTCCTAAAATGTGGAGTGTTTGTAAAGAAATGTGTACAATTCCTACAATTTCTATCAGATATTTTTGTTCAAACCTTCAAATTAAACGTTACAATCTGCACTTGAATTCTGTTGTAGAGGTTTCATTTCAAATCCAATGTGGTGGCATGCAGAGCCCAACTCGCGAAAATTGTGTCACTGTCCAAATATTTCTGGACCTAACTGTATTTGATAGCAATGAGCATTTATAACAAAACTCCCATATTGTGAAATGCTTCAAATGTTTCATAAAAATGTTGTTTTTTTAATTATATTATTATGTGCATACCACAATTACATCACTAATGGTATAAGTAATGTATACTATGTGTTGGAGTAAATAATATACACATTAATGAAAGTAAAATTCTTTTTCTTTCCTACAGATGGTGTAACGTCTTTCACCGGTCAACCTCCCATCAATCCTGCAAAATCTCATAGCATTGACATGTCTCATCATGCATTAGGAGAAATTATGGGTTTGTTAAACAAGGCAGTGTATCAAGCCATAATTCAGTAAGTACATGAAGACAGAGTAAAATATATCGTCATATATTCAACATTGTTAAATGGAACCCATTACCAGGTTTTTGCTATCTAACCTGCAGGTTTACTAGTCATCTAGTAATTATCTCCTGCTGATAACATAGTAATTTTATAAAAACTACCCTAATGACACATTACTGGAATCAGGTTCTCTGGCCCTACATTATGCCTATTAGATAGCTTTAAATGGGTGGTTCATTCATTTTTTACATTTTCCTATCAATTTAACTTGGTATTTCAATTGTCTTCTACATTACCTTATGTTTTCAGTTCTGACACTTAGCGGCACTATCTACCTCCCTCAGTGCCAATAACATGAACCCCTGGCTGCTGTAGCCGCTGGCAGCTTCTGGGGTCTCAGAGTCGACATTACATCAGCAGCTTCAGCTGCAGCTCATCCTTACTGACTGGGCTGTGGATGGTGCTGCACTGCACGTCACAGTCCAGTATCAAGAGGAGAGTTTACTTACCCATCCTGCAGCTGTGTGCAGTGCAGGTCGGCATCAGGATCGATAGGAGAGGAAGAGGAGGAGTCATGTTCGGTGAGTATCTTTTTGCACAGGGGTGGGTGGAGGGCACAGAGCAGTACGGGTGGGCAGAGCTGTGCGAGGTGAGCAGAGCGGATGAGCAGAGCAGTGCAGGTGTGAGCAGGGCAGTGTGGGTGAGCGGAGCAGTGTGGGGGGCAGTACGGGTGAGCAGAGCAGTGCGGGTGAGCAGAACACTGCGGGAGGGCAAAGCAGTGCAGGAATGAGCACAGCAGTGCAGGGATAAGCAGAGCAGTGCGGTAGAGGTAGAGCAGTGCAGGTGAGCAAAGCAGTGTGGGGGATGCAGAGCAGTACGGAGGAGGCAGAGCATCGCGGGGGGGCGGAGCAGTTCGGGAGAGCAGAGAAGTTCTGTGAGGCACAGCAATGTAGGTGTGCAGAGCAGGCGGGAGAGGCAGAGCAGAGCAGGCGAACACAGAGTGGAGCAGCGCAGGGAACAGAGCAGTGCGGGGGATGCAGAGCAGCGCAGGGGGATGCAGAGCAAAGGAACACAGAGCAGTGCAGGGTGACGCAGAGTAGCACAGGGAACAAGGAGCAGCGCTGGGAACAGAGCTGTGCAGCTCTCCCAGTCAATGGCTAAAGTTCTGTCTTTCATTGACTGAGACAGTGAGTATGGATCGTCGTGGGACCCCCTTATTGGATAATTGTGGGACCCCTTTATTGGATTACGTCGGACACGGATTGGGGATTTTGCAGGGGAATAAATTGGTGAATGAGGGTGTCTCTTGTGGGTTTCCTCCGGGTACTCCGGTTTCCTCCCACACTCCAAAGACATATAGATAGGGACTCTAGATTGTGAGCCCCAATGGGGACAGTGTTGCCAATGTATGTAAAGTGCTGTGGAATTAATAGCGCTATATAAATTAATAAAATTATTATTATTATTATTTCTGTAATTTTCTATTTTGATGTTTTTCAGGTTTGCATTTTTGAATCACCGTGAGACCTCACTATGGATTACGTCGGACATTTTTTATTTATTTTTTTAAATTGTAATAAATTGGTGAACGAGGGCTGTAGTCGGGGAATGTTTGTCCAAATAAAATTTATTTTTCTTTGTTCAACTACTGGATTAGAAAAGGGGGGTATATGATAGACGCACACCATTTCCAGGGCTTGATGTTAGCTGGCAATTCACAGCTGACATCAACCCCATGGATTACATTATTTGCCACTGCACCATGGCAACGGGAAGAGCTGATGCAAAGTGCCAGGATTGGCACATCTAATGGATGCACCACTTCTGGAGCAGCTGCGGCCTGCTATTTTTAGGCTGGGAGGGTCCAATAAGCATGGGTCTCCCCATCCTGAGAATACTGGACTACAGCTTAATCCAATTTGGGGGGACCTCACACTTTTTGTTTTAAATTATTTATTTCATTTTAAATAAAATAACAGTGTGGGATGCCCGGTGTTTTGGATTACCATCCAACTGCGGTCTGCAGGTTGCAGCTGTCTGCGTCACCTTAGCTGGCTACCAAAAATAGGGGGATTCCTTAGCCCGTTTTTTTGGAAAAATATTTCATTTGGGGATAAAAACAAGACTAAAGACCACTTTACACGCTGCGACATCGCTAGCAATTGCTAGCGATGTCGAGCGCAATAGCACCCGCCCCGTCGTTGTAATGATATGTGGTGATCGCTGCCATAGCAAACATTATCGCTAGGCAGCGTCACACGCACATACCTGCTCTGCGACGTCGCTGTAACCGGCGAACCGCCTCCTTTCTAAGGGGGCGGTTTGTTCAGCGTCACAGCGACGTCACAGCAGTGTCACTGAACCGCCGCCCAATAGAAAAGGAGGGGAGGAGATGAGTGGCCGGAACATGCCGCCTACCTCCTTCCTTCCTCCTTTTCCGGTGGACGCAGGTAAGGAGATGTTCGTCGTTCTAGTGGCGTCACACATAGCGATGTGTGCTGCCGCAGGAACAACAAACAACATCGTTACTGCAGCAGCAACGATATTTGGGAAGAGGGGGGCATGTCACCGATGAGCGATTTTGAACGTTTTTGCGACGATTCAAAATCTCTCATAGGTGTTGCACACAACGACATCGCTAAAGCGGCCGGATGTGCGTCATAAATTCCGTGACCCCAACGAGATCTCTTTAGCGATCTCGTAGCGTGTAAAGCCATCTTAAACACCCTTTAGTGCCACATGAAAGGCAATGGGTGCAAGCTTATAGTGTGCAGGGGGGAGGGACAATATATATATGTGTTGCACACTATCTAGCCTATCTATCTATCTATCTATCTATCCAGTCATCTATCTATTCAGTCATCTAGCTATCTAATTATATCTGTCTATCTATCTATCAATCTATATATTATCTATCTATCTATATCTATCTATCTATCTATCTTCCTGTGAACCCGGGTCGAGTTCCCAGCTCCAGACCATGGGCCCCGAACTCTCTGTGTCCTTTCTTGCTAGTTCCCGAGACCGTCCAGATGCTGCTGCACCCGGAGCTAACTTCTGACTGCCTGTGTGTTTGAGATGACTCCTCACTTCACCCCGTGGAAGCCCCACCTCCTGGATTCCTAAACTAGTGGTTGAGAGGTCTCATTCCTCATGATGGCCACCCCAGTACTTACCCTAGCCCGGTCGCAATGGAAGAGCTCCCATGTTTTGTGTTGGATGGGAGTTTTGGTGGTGGTTACCGGTGATGACATCCTCCATATCCGAGATGAGCACCACACTTCAGGTGAGGTGCAGTACCCTGCGGCACTTGAAGCCTCAGGGGCGCCATAACTGCACCCTTAGCTGCGCTGTCTATGTTATATATAAGGTGTAATATGTTATGTTTACATATATTTAGTCTTTTTGTGTGTGTGTGATGTGTGAGATGTGATATTCTAAATTATATTACACCCCACCCCATACATGACTCAGGCACACCTCTTTATATAATATGTTATACACTACACAATATACACACCTATGTGGAGGCCTTTTTCTTCCTGGGTCTCCTTGGAGCTTCACCGATCAAAGCAGTTCAGATGCCCATCCCCCTTTCCCTGGTACAGCCAACCCTCTACCTGCAGCTGATGCCGCTCTCCCACTCCCTGGTGCAACTGACAGAAAGCCAACACAGAGGGAGGAGAAGTCCATCCCCTGCAGCTACTGAAACCAGTGCGGAGCAGTAGTGAGTGGCTCTCTCCCTCCCTGCCTGTGTCAGTGTTGACATCCTCTTCCTAGGAGCCAGTGTTGTGGTTACACTTGAATAGTTCCTTCTTTACAAAGTTTCTGCATTCACACAGCACTGTATGATCGCAGAAACTCTGTAAAAAGAAAAACTATACCTGTGATGTCAGCACTAACACAGGTGATTGGACTGATCTGTCCAATCAGCTGATAGGAGAGACGGCACCATGTGTAGTTATAGCACTTCCTGTGAATATGTATGGACTGTCCCTCCTTCTCACAGCTGATTGGACAGATCAGTCCAATCAGCATTCCCAGACTGACCTGCAGCCCCTAGTCCAAGTGCTGCTTTGCACTTAGGCTGCTTTCACACATCCGTTTTTTGCTGAGCGACACAATATGGCGCTTTGCAGAAAAAACGCAACCATTTTTTTTTGCCGCCGGTTGCTTTTTTTCCCTATAGACTTGCATTAGCGCCGTATTGTTCCGCATTGCTTTGCGTTGCATCCGTTTTTTGCCGGATGCGGCATATTTAGCCCATGCGGCGGCTGGATGGAACGTTGCCTGGCACGTTTTTTTGTGCGGCGATCCGGATCCGGCGCGATGCAGCGCAATTTACAATGCAAGCCTATGGACGCCGGATGTGGCGTCCTGCGGCAAAAACCGCATCCGGCCGCCGGATATGTTTTTTTGCACTGTGCATGCTCAGTATCAAGTCGCATCCGTCAAAAAACGGACGGGCCGCATGGAAAAGCTTATGCAATGGATCAATTTTTTTCGCCGCATCCGTTGCATAGGTTTTTGAGCCGGATTGAGCCGCACTGCAAAAAACGGATGTGTGAAAGCAGCCTTACATAGTGCGACTGCAGGAGAAAGGCTAAAGGCCCTGTCACACACAGAGATAAATCTTTGGCAGATCTGTGGTTGCAGTGAAATCATGGACATATTGTTCCATTTGTACACAGCCACAAACCTGGCACTGATTGTCCACAATTTCACTGCAACCACAGATCTGCCGCAGATTTATCTCTGTGTGTGACAGGGCCTTTACTGTTCAGATCCTGGGATCGTTTCCAGCACTTGTGCACTAGAAGCCGCGTGAAGGGAGGAGGGCCTGCTGAAGACTGGGCGTAATGTCAAGTTGTGATGTTACAACCAGACCCCAGACAGGAAAACTCTAGTCGGGGTGTGAACAGTTCCTCCAGAATCATGAAGGAGGCTGATCACATGCCAAGTTTGGTATCTAGGCAACTGTGCAGAATTCTGATAGTGAGTATATTACATACTGCCTGCATCCTGCATTCTGCAGTGTAGATCTTAACATAAATTATACAGAAAGCTCGGACAACCCCTTTAATGTCTACAGGATATTATGCACTAGTTGTCTACATGGTCTGAAGATGAGTATCTATTGATATGTTTGAAAATATAACAAACTTGCTGTAGTACCCAGGCGTTGCCCAGGATAGTAACTGTCTCTCTGTCTCACTCCCAGTCTTTGTCTGTGTGTCGCTGTCTGTCGGTCTCTCTGTCTGTCTCTTTCCTTGTCTGTCTGTGTCTATAACTTTGTCTGACTATTTCTATTTCTGTCTGTATTTGTATCAGTCTATCTGTCTTCATCTCTGTGTCTGTCTGTCTCTCTCTATCTCTGTGTCTGACTCTATGTGTATGTCTATCTGTCTCTTTCCCCATCTGTCTCTTTTCTATCTGTCTTAGTCTGTCTCTTTCCAGATCTCTCTTTCCAGTTCTGTCTGTTTCTGTCTCTTTCCAGGTCTGTCTCTTTCCAGGTCTGTCTCTTTCCCCATTTGTCTCTTTCCAGGTCTGTCTCTTTCCAGGTCTGTCTCTTTTTCCAGGTCTGTCTCTTTTTCCAGGTCTATCTCTTTCCAGGTCTGTCTCTTTCTCCATCTGTCTCTTTCTCCGTCTGTCTCTTTCCCCGTCTGTCTTTTTCCAGGGCTGTCTCTTTCCAGGGCTGTGTCTTTCCCTGGCTGTCTCTTTGTCCTGCTGTCTCTTTGCCCGGCTGACTCTTTCCCCATCTGTCTCTTTCCCCGTCTGTCTCTTTCCAGGTCTGTCTCTTTCCAGGTCTGTCTCTTTCCAGGTCTGTCTCTTTCCAGGTCTGTCTCTTTCCCCGGCTGTCTCTTTCCCCGGCTGTCTCTTTCCAGGTCTGTCTCTTTCCCCGGCTGTCTCTTTCCAGGGCTGTCTCTTTGCCCATCTGTCTCTTTGCCCATCTCTCTCTTTCCAGGTCTGTCTCTTTCCCGGTCTGTCTCTTTCCCAGTCTGTCTCTTTCCAGGGCTGTCTCTTTCCAGGGCTGTCTCTTTCCTCATCTGTCTGTCTGTCTCTTTCCCCATTTGTCTCTGTCTCTGTCTGTCTTTTTCTGTCTCTCTATCCATCTCACCACTGACATCATTTAACCTCACACATAAGCTTCAACTAACAGTTTATTTTGTTCCTATAGCAACCAGTGACAGTTGCTATTAATAACCTATAGCTCCCACCTCCATTCAGTTTAATGACGACAGGATTTTAGAGACTAAAGGCCGCTTTACACACTACGATATCGGTACCGATATCGCCAGCGTGTGTACCCGCCCCCATCGTGTGCGACACGGGCAAATCTCTGCCCGTGTCGCACAACATCGCCGGGACCCGTCACACTACTTACCTTCCCTGCGACGTCGCTGTGACCGGCGAACCGCCTCCTTTCTAAGGGGGCGGTTCGTTCAGCGTCACAGCGACGTCACAGCAGCGTCACTGAACCGCCGCCCAATAGAAGCGGAGGGGCGGAGATGAGCGTAACGCATTGTGGCCGGGACGCAGGTAAGGAGAGCTTCCTCGTTGGTGCGGTGTCACACGGCGCGATGTGTGCTGCCGCAGGAACGAGGAACAACTTTGTTACTGCTGCAGTAACGATATTTGAGAATGGAGCCCCATATCACCGATGAGCGATTTTGCAACGCAACGACATCCCTACAGCGGCCGGATGTGCGTCACAAAACCCGTGACCCCAACGAGATCGCTGTAGCGATCTCGTAGCGTGTAAAGCCCTCTTAAGGGGTACTTTGCACGTTGCGACATCGCTAGCATCGGCTAGCGATGTCGAGCGCGATAGTACCCGCCCCCGACGCACATGCGATAGCTTGTGATAGCTGCCGTAGCGAACATTATTGCTACGGCAGCTTCACACGCACTTACCTGCCCTGCGACGTCGCTCTGGCCGGCGACCCGCCTCCTTCCTAAGGGGGCGGGTCGTGCCGCGTCACAGCGACGTCATACGGCAAGCGGCCAATAGAAGCAGAGGGGCAGAGATGAGCGGGACATAAACATCCCGCCCACCTCCTTCCTTCCGCATATCCGGTGGAGGCAGGTAAGGAGATGTTCCTCACTCCTGCGGCTTCACACACAGCGATGTGTGCTACCACAGGAACTAGGAACAACATCGTAACTATCTCCTATTGGTGCGACATTATGAAAATGACCGACGCTACACAGATCACCCATTTTCGACGCTTTTGCGATTGTTTATCGGTGCATCTAGGCTTTACACGTTGCGACGTCGTTACCGGCGCTGGATGTGCGTCACCTACGATTTGACCCTGACGATATCGCAGCAGCGATGTCGCAGCGTGCAAAGTACCCCTTATTGTAAAGCACGGGGTTAAATTTTTCTGTCAAAACATAGTCTACGACGTTCCCTGAGTCACATGAGGCATCTGTGCAAAATTTTGTGATTGTAAATGCGACGGTGCAGAGTCCTTTAGCGGACATAAACACACACACACACACACAGACACACACACACACACACTCAGCTTTATATATTAGATTGGACTCTGTAAAACCCATTTTAACAATGGCATACGTACCATGCCGCTTCTGTCAGATTGCCCACTGCACGACCCCCTAGACCAGATATCAGTTATAAAATGTTCTTTTTTGTAACGTGTATTTGTATTAGCTTCAAAGTCTTGGCATTGTCCAGAGGTGTATCTAGGCTTTCCAGCACCCGGGGCAAGAATTCAGTTTAGCGCCCCACCAAGCAATTTGGGTGGTCGTCATGTGACCAGTCACTCATATATGATTTGCACACTTACAGTCATGTGGTAACGAGCTTCTCTTAATAATTCTCTCAATGTTCAATGAGAAACGTATGAAGAAAAGCTAATTGTCACATGCAAGTATGAAAATCACATATGAGTGGAGTGGCTATGTGGTGACCAGCGAGCAGAGCTGAATTGTGACAGTGGGTATATTACACACTGTTAGAACTGAGGATACTACACTACTTAATTTTGTAATTAAAGGGGTTGTCCAGATAGAGATGAAAGTCTGCAGTGACTCTATTCGGGACTTCTGGCTTCTGAATTCTTACAACGCATGCTCTGCACACTTTTAGGACTCTCTGGTGCCAGTGACGAGAGTGGACGATCATGTGAGCACAAGTATGAGATTTGTATACTTGTGGCCACATTCTAGTTTGATGTGTCCAGACCCAGTCAAATCATTTTCATTGAGCATGTCTGTGCAGCACGCGACCACATCTATGTAAATCGCATACTTGCAGCTTCTTAACCTCCCACTGTCACCGCCAGCATCAGAGAATCCTGACAGCGTGCAGTGTGCACACTGTGAGAATTCAGAAGTAGTAGATTGACACACAGAGTGAAAGCAGGCTCATCATAAACTTGGACAACCCCTTTAATGCTCCTAACACCATAAATAAAAACATAGTAGTTACCCTTAACTTGTCAGACGGCACAAGACTTTATTAAAGAGATTGTCCACTACTTTATGACTGAAGGCCTTTCCTTAGGATAGGTCACCAATGTCTGATTGGTTGGGATCAGGTACCTGGCACCCCCACCAATCGCCTGTTCTAGGTGCTGTGCTGGTGGTGGCAGGTGGTCAGAAGTGCTCAGTTCTGGATCTGCTCCGTCTTCTGAAAGTGGGAGCAGCCTCCTATTACAATCAATGAGGTGGATGTGCAGTACCCGGCCGCAGACACTATTAAAGGATGAAGCAGATCCAGAAATAAGAATTTCCGGCCACCTGAACCAAAAACAGCTGATCAGTGAGGGTCCCATTGCTCTCACATCAAAAGCAATGCGCAAGTGGGACCGAGGCCTAATGATGGGACATAGTATCACAAATAAACATTTACATTCAGGTACCTTATAGATGATGTTGCCTCTGAGTAGTTTCTTTCTATTCTTCACCTTGTCCTGATGCCATGATGACTTTTCACATTCACATTTCCTCTCTGCAGATTTCCATCTTCTCCGGGCTTCTGCAGCACATCCCGACACGATGTCCCTGAAAATAGCAGAATGATTATAATACTTCTATTTAAAAATATTTGCCCTACATTGTGCGCCAGAATAAATAATAGCCCCTCACTGTGTTCTCTGCACAAAATATGACCCACACTGTCCCTCTTATGGTACATGCCCCACACACTACCCTCTCCTTTCCATACTACTCTTCACAATGTCTGCTCACTGAATCACCCTATACTGCCCAGGCTTCATACTGTGCCCTCTCATCCCACCCCCTCCTTGCTATGGCCTCACACTGTCCTCCAATTCTGCCCCCTCTCCATACCACGTCCCTCCACTACCCAGTCTCTATTCTGTGCCCCCTCACATTTTTCTCATCCCTTACTGTCTCTTCACTACCTCCTGCATTTCCATATACTTTTCCACCTCACTACCATCCTGCCCACTTGCTCCTCATACCATGTCACTCTTTATTCTGTGTCATCAAAATTTCTTTCCCATTTGCTCCCCATACCATGTCTGTATACGTCACCCCTCCCTCTCCCCATACATAACCCCTCACCCTCCCTCTCCCCATACATCATCACCTCCCTCTCCCCATACATCACCTCCACCCTCCCTTTCCCCATATATCACCCCTCCCCCTCCCCCTCCCCATACATCACCCCTCACCCTCCCTCTCCTTCCCCATACATCACCCCTCATCCTCCCTCTCCCCATACATCACCTCTCACCCTCCCTATCCTTCCCCATACATCACCCCGCATCCTCCCTCTTCCCATACATCACCCCTCACCCTCCCTCTCCCCATACATCACCTCTCACCCTCCCTCTCCTTCCCCCTACATCACCCCGCATCCTCCCTCTCCCCATACATCATCCTCACCCTCTCCCCATACATCACCCCGCATCCTCCCTCTACCCATACATCACCCCGCATCCTTCCTTTCCCCATACATCACCCCACATCCTCCCTCTCCTCATACATCACGCCGCATCCTCCCTCTCCCCATACATCACGCTGCATCCTCCCTCTCCCCATACATCACACCACATCCTCCCTCTCCCCATACATCACCCCGCATTCTCCCTCTCCCCATACATCACCCCGCATCCTGTCTCTCTCCATACATCACCCATCATCAGTTCTCTTCCCATACTGTCTCCAAAGATGCTTCCCCCTCCCCATCCTCTCTTCCCACCATACTGTGTCCAAAAATGCTTCCCCCTCCCCATCCTCTCTTCCCACCATACTGTGTCCAAAGATGCTTCCTCCTCCCCATCCTCCCTTCCCACCATATTGATAGTTCCCTCTCACCCCTACTTTGTCTATAGATACTGCTTCCTTCCCATCCTCTCTCCTCCATACTGTCTTTAGATACTGCCCCCTCCCCAACCTCTATCCCCTTATAATGTGTCCATTGATAGTTCCCTCTCCCCACCATCTGTCCCCCCATTCCGTGTGCATAGATACCTCCCCCTTCACCCCATAATGTTCCTCCTCCATGTTTTCAGCTCCACACTGGAGCACTTATCAGCGCTCTCTGCTGCCTCCGCCCTGCGGGCTTGACTTCTGGGTCAGCAGTGTGATCAGCTGACCTGATCACATTGCAGCTGTTTCTCTGACCCAGAAGTCAGCGCCGACGTCACCGCTTCAATTGTCCTCGCGTCTGACAGATAAGGACAATTGAGCAGTGGGAGCCACGCGCTGCAGTTTCTATGAGTGCGGTTGTCAACGTGACAGCTGCGCTCAGAGAATAGCAGTTCCCACTACAGAGTGGCAAACGCAGCTCCTGGGGAGACTTTCATAGTGCAGCATCAGGCAGCCCGACAGCGCCCCCCTGACAGCTGCGCCCGGGGCAAATGCCCCGCCAGCCCCCCTAGATACGCCCGTCTGTGATATCAAGGATATTCTTTTTTTCCAAATTGATTAGTATAGGTGTACAAATGTAAATGTTTTACATGAATCAGTCGACGAAGGAATCAATGGATGGGTACCGCTAATTGTTCTGAATCCAAATAGGAGTAATGAAAGACACAAGGTGAAGGGTTGTAAGTAGAATGTACCTAGTGGTATACCAGGTGACATGTCCCTCCATCCCTTTTGTGTTTCTTATGACTGGGATGCCTAGATGTTAAACATGGCATACATCATCCAGCACTCACAAATTGCTATCTGTGTTATACAAACCACATTGTTCCTCTTTTACAGCCACAACCTGGGAGGTACAGAATTACTGGTGTGTCTCATGAGAACAGTTGGGATAATAACATCGGTCTTTTTAGTCTATATCTACTTTTATGGCATTAAATCATCATTTCAGAAGCCTGTGCGCTAAGCCTAGTTAATGAACATTATGTGGTTGCCTAACATTCAGCTGAAGTGCACATTATATTTATAAAAGCCAAACATACATTATACTTATGACGCACATGAGACTTAAATTAGATTCATTTTTCATGCACTCATTTATATAGCACTCGAGAGGAGAATAATCATTTTCAAATGAACTCCATCTCCAAAATTGTGCTTATAGTATTAGAGTAAATAGTCAAGACAGACAGCAAAACATCAATTAACCCTCAGCTGGGAAAATATCACATATTTTAGAACATATAATAAAATTCTAAATATTCATCTTAATATGCATTATTCTTTCTTAGTCAGTGCCAAGGCACTCCAGTTTCCACCTATACACACAATACAATAGGCCAAATGACATACTTTGATTCTTAAAGTGTGACCGTCGTTTTAATTTTTACTTAATAAATGAATAGTACACATGAAAATACGCGACTTTGTAAACTCTCTGATCAGAAAAATGCTTCTTTCACTTCCTTGATTGATCTCTTGCTCCGAATTCATGCAAAAATCATGAAATCTGCATCAAATGAAGTTAGATTTTTAAGGGGGCTTTACACGGAGCGATATCGCTAGCGATGGCACCCGCCCCCGTTGTTTGTGCTTCACGGGCAAATTGCTGCCCGTGGCACACAATCTTGCTTGTCCGTGTCACACGTACAGCCTTTCCTAATGACGTCGCTGTGGGCAGTGAACAACCTCCCCTGAAAGGGGGAGGTTCGTTCGGCGTCACAGAGCGGGCCGCCAATAGAAGAGCAGCCGCATCTCCGTCACTACCACCTCGGTGCTCGTTGAGGACACAGGTACGCTGTAGTTTGTCGTTCCCGAGGTGTCACACATATGATGTGTGCTGCCTCGGGAACAAGGAACAACCTGCGTTCTCAACAACCAACGATTTTTTGAAAATGAACGACGTGTCAACGATGGACGATTTGGTGAGTATTTTCCATCGTTAACGGCCGCTTGTTGCTGTCACACGCAATGACGTCGCTAACGATGCCGGATGTGCGTCACGGAATCCGTGACCCCGGCGATATATCGTTAGATACGTCGTTGCATGTAACGGGGCCTTTACACTAATGAAATAGAAGATGACATTTGGTGCTTTTAAATTCCATGGTGGAAGGAGTAAGAAGCAGATACAGACATTTTGCTGCAAATATTAAAGTTCTCCATAGAATCTCATGAGCACCAACTGTTATTCCTAACTCAGTAATGGGAACATCAGTATTCACTGAATCAGTAAAGGATTTCTCTGATAAGATATGTTTTAAAAATTCCTTATATTAAAATCTGAGAAAAAATAAATAAAATGATGGTTACTCTTTAAGCTGCGGCAATGGGTGACTTTTTTTTTCATTAACTATGGTCCTCCATGATGTATTTTTACATCCGTCACAAGCCTGGCCTCTGATATAGGCTGCATATGGCTTTCCCAGTTGCCATCTATTCCAATTACTAGGGTACATAGCCAATTATATACTCAGTTCGTTTGTTAAATTAGAATCTTATTTAAGCCTTTCTGTTTCTAATGCATTCAGTCACTTTTTATTATCAATGAAATATGACCGTAGATGAAACGACAAGCTACTTATCATAGCAATTTCAAGCATGAATATACTTGCTGAAGGGTGTTCATACTAAAAGAGTACCTCAACCCTCAAACATACTGTAGAGATTTCATCTTGCAAAGAAAGGAAAGTTATGGAATTTTCTTCAATTGGACATTTGGATTTTGGGATTCTTGATAATAAATAATTTATTTCTTTAGCGCTAACAATTGAGAGTATTCATGTACCTAAACAGTATCAAACATTACAGAGTAACACATATCTACACAAGAGAAGTAAGCACCCTGCTCATTATCTTCTTAGGAAATAGGGGTGACAACAAAAAGGTAAAAAGTGCTTGTAGCATGTATGGTCCAGCCATTCTGAGAAGTGGAAATCTGTGGAGAACATTCACGATTCAAGAAGAAGGATCCAACTGAAGTTCATCCTGCTCCTGTCCCCAAAAAATAGTTAAAAGGAGGGTTGTAAAAGAATACTGGAAGGCGTCAACATGTTTAATTTCTTTGTTGTGAGAGAAACAATTGGTACAGTTTTTCACCTTGACCTATATCTTATGTCTTTTTTTGTAAGTGGAAATGTAGAAATGGTGGTTTTGGTATTTGACCACCTGAAAATAATTGTGAGGTTTGATCTCTTTTGCAGAAGTCTACTGCCTCAGCATAGTATCCAGGCATGTACCCTCCTGTTTCTTTGGACAGAACATATGGAAAATAACGAAGGCAAAACAGAGGAGGAACTTGCTTTTTTGTTTAAAGGTACAGTTTATATAGTTAATGATCTAGTTAATTATATAATTTAGTTGCATACCTAATGACTTGAAAAAAAAAAAATCATCTTTTCATATTTATGTACTCCCGTCTATCTCTGAGATACATTTCTACTATCATCAGTAGAGATGAGCTGATAGATCCATAAATCATTGAGTTTGAGTCAAATTTCCTGAAATTTGCATTTGAGTATTAATGCGCAAAAGAAAAAACTTGCCTGGCACCATCATGATGATGAAGCATCAGAAAGTGGGTTAATGTCTTTTTGTGTGGCAACGTGAGCATCCCTTATAATGCCTTGCAGCTGTGATTTCTGTCAGATTATCATACCTTGTACAGTGGTGGTCAGTATCTGATCAAAAATCGATAAGTACCTTCTGATTTTAATATTTGGATCAATATTGGAGTTCATGTATTTATTAATCAGTGTGTTACTGTACCATGTATATATACACTCCTACTGTCAGCAGGATCCTCTCTCTCCCCTGTAAAGTCTAAGCTCTTATGGTCAGCGGGATCATCTCTCGCCTGTACAGTGCAAGCTTTTATTATGAGCGAGGGTCTCTCCCTTGTAAAGCGTAAGCTGTTATGGTCAGCAAGATCCTCTCTCAACTGTACAGTGCAAGCTCTTATGATCAGTGAGGTTCTCTCTCCTGAGTGTATGATATATAATAAAATAAAGGAAAACGGGTTTTTATTAATCCTGCATCAGTGGTTTTTAGCGCGGCTAAAACCCGTTTTCCTTTATTTTATTATATACCATTTTTCCACTATTTACGGGGCCGCTGCTTAAACCACGCTGACACTCACATGCGATTCAAGGAGTTGTGACTGGCACAACCCTATCAGGTGAGTGTACCTATTCCCTTCTTATCATTTCACGTTATATTGGGTAAGACCCTATTGCGCTTTTTGTCTCCCCACCTCTAGCTCCTGAGTGTATGGTCAGTGGAGTCCTCTGTGTCTCCTGTAAAGCGTAAGCCCTTATTGTCATTGGTTTCCTGTCATCCACCTGTACAATGTAAGCTGTTATGGTCAGCAACATTATCTCTTGTCTGTAAAGAGTAAACCCTTATGGTCATCAGAATCCTTTTTCACCTCTACAGTCAAGCTGTTATGATCAGCAGAGGTCTCTCTCACTGGTACAGTGTAAGCTCTTATGGTCAATGGGGTCCTCTCTCTCCTGTAAAGTGTAACCTCTTATGGTCACTGGGGTCCTCTCTATCTCCTGTAAAGTGTAAGCCCTTATTGTCAGTGAGTTCCTCTCTCTCACCTGTACAATATAAGCTATTATGGTCAGCGGGACCCTCTCTCATCTGTACAGTGCAAGCACTTATGACTAGCAAGGTTTTCTCTCTCCTGAAGAGTATAAGCTCTTATTTTCAGCAGGTCCTCTCGCTCTCCTGTAAAGTGTAAGCTCTTATGATCAGCGGGTTTCTCTCTCTCTTGAACACTGTAAGCTGTTATTGTAACACCCGGGGGTCGAGGGGTTTTCACCCGACACGTCGCTGGGCCGAGGGTGCAGATCCTCTGCGTCGTCACAGGCTGGCCTGGCCCAGTTTTGTGACCCCAAGATGTACAGAAGGGGGGGGATGCGGTGGACGGGAGGCAGGATGGAGGATGGGGTGGTAGTGACGGTTTAGGAAAGTCTATTATGATCGTGACGCAACCTGTGGTACGCGGTCAGGTATGTGCCGCTGCTGCGGGTGCTGCTCTCTGGGGCTGATGGTAGCCGAGATGGTGTCGCTCCCCACAGGCAGAGCGGGATTACCTTGGGGAGGATGATGGAGGACGAGGGTGGTGGTAGTCCCCGTTGGTGCTGCAGTGCTGGGCGACAGCATCGGCAAATGAAAGGCAGAGGCAGGGGCTGCGGTTCCAGGTCTTTTACTCACAAGTAGTTCAAGCGCTGCCCAGAGTACCGATCTCTGCCACAATGGGCTCAAGCTGATCCCAGATAGTCGGTGGTCACCGCCGGTGCCCGTAAAAGTCTTTCTAGTGAAGTGTCCCTCGGTTGCTATCTGTAACCCAGGTTGAGCCTCCAGCTCCAAGCCACGGGTCCCACGAAGAAAGAGAAACACTCCACTCCAGTTGTCTGTGCTAGATGTCATTCCAAGCTGTGCCCGGGAAGGTCTGCTCTAGTGTAATGGTTGCGCCTACTTCTACCCCATGTGGTACCCGCTCCCAGTGCTTGTCCTAGTGACTGGGAAAGTCCCATGCTTCGTGATGGCTAACTATTTTGTCTGCCCTAGACCATCCCCCTGTGGAAAGGCACCTTAACCCGGGATAGATATTACCCCTTATAAAGTGGTGTAATACCTTGTGGCGCCTTAAGCCGAGGGGTGCCACATTCCCCTGTGGCAAATGGCAGCCCCCCAGGGCTGCAACATTTTACAGGAATCATCGAATTTTGTTATGCATTAAACCAAACAACATTGCTTCCCTTTTTGGGAGACACAGCAAATAAAACATTTCAAACATTTCAACTTTTTCAGACAGACCAACAGGTCATATCAAGTTTTCAAAGTGCAGCATTGTAAATCAACATTAACTTTAACTTTTTCTTATGCAAGAAAACATTTACTATCACTCTTTCTTTGCTGCTGCTTCTGGTGGAGATGGCTGTACCAAGGAACCGGTCCCGGCCCCTTGGTTCTGAGCACTCAGGGGACAGCCCCTTGCAAAATGTCCCGCTTTACCACAACGGCAACAGATGAGCTGCTCATCAGCAGTATACCAATAAGGAACTTCGGACAATGGGTCCTTGCCGCGTCTTCGCCAGAGACGATCAACAGCACTGGAAGCCAGTTCTATGGATACCGGTTGTTGTTTCACCTGCTTGAGCGGCACTGCATGGGTTAAGGCAGACATACACTTGATCAGTTCCTGAATCTGAAGCCGCCAATCATTGGGAGGATCCTTTTCCACAGCCTTTTTTTTAGCATCCACCTTTAGCTTGGTAGTGGACACAGGGTTGGGCCGAGATGGTTAACGCAGCACTCGGATGGCCCGGTCTTTGAATTCGGCAAACCTGAGGTCTGGGTGTTGCATGGCTATGATGCGCAGCTGGGTCCGGTGAGCATCAGACAACAGCCCCTCCAGAAACTGGTCAGTCAGTAGGTGACTTTCATCCCCCACCTCCGCTGGTACCACCTGTTTGACTGCTCTCATTGCCTCCTGCAGATTTAAAGCATAGTGCTGTATGCTCTTCTGAGCCTTTTGCTTACATCCATAAAACCGCATTTTTATCTCAGGCGGTGTACGGGTATCAAAGATTACCTTCAACTTAGGGTGGCTTTACAGGCTACGATATTGGTCCCGATATCGCTAGCATGAGACCCGCCCCCATTGTTTGTGCGAGAGGGGCATATCGCTGCCCGTCACGCACAAAATCGTGCACCCCGTCACACGTACTTACCTGCCTAGCAACGTCACTGTGACCGATGTACCGCCTCCTCTTTAAGGGGGCGGTCCATTCGGCGTCACAGCGACGTCACTAAGCGGCCGCCCAATGAAAGCGGAGGGGCGGAGATGAGCGGAATAAACATCCCGCCTATCTCCTTCCTTCCGCATTGTGGCCGGCGGCAGGCAAGGAGATGTTCCTCGTTCCTGCGGCGTCACACGTAGCGATGTGTGCGGCCGCAGGGAGGAGGAACAACATCGCCCCAGCGACAGCAGCGATAATTGCGAGTGGACCCCCATGTCAACGAGGAGCGATTTTGGACGCTTTTGCAATGATCCAAAATCGCTCCTAGGAGTCACACACAATGATATCGCTACAGCGGCCGGATGTGCGTCACAAATTCCGTGACCCCAACGAGATCGCTGTAGCGAAATCGAAGCGTGTAAAGCCCGCTTTAGTCAAAATGTCCTTCACCACCCTCTTGTCAGTCTCCGACCAGGACCTGACCTCTCTCTGGGCTGCTCCGGTTAACTGAGCAATGAGGATGTTGGCTTTCTGTCTCTCTGTTAGGGGGTAGATGTTGAATATGCCATATAGTCGCTCCTTGAAGTCAGACAAGGTGTAGGCTTCCCCAGTGTACTGTGGCAGCAGCCAGGTCGCTCCTGGAAGGTAGGGCATGGTAAACGGTGGCGGTGGCTACTGCAGCAGGAACAGCCTCTGCTTCCTCCTCAGTGGACATATTATTTGTGATCTTTGCTCTCTGACTGGTTCTGCATCGGGCCTCCTGTTTTTGCCCTTTTTTGTAAGCTCCTCCCACGACGGCAAGCCCCCTCTGTTCTCGCGCTTTACAGTTTATGGCATCTGCAGATTTTGTAAATACACCACACACAGTCCATAAACAGAAAGTTCAGTAGGTGCACAGTACCCAATGGTTGCGGGCACGAATATCCTGTTCGTGACGCCAAATGTAACACCCCAGGGTGGAGGGGTTTTCATCCAATACATCGCAGGGCTGGGGATGCAGATCCTCTGCATCATCACTGGCTGGCCTGGCCCTGTTTCGTGACCCCAAAAGGTACAGAGGGGAGGGGAGGCGGTGGACGGGAGGCAGGATGGAGGATGGGTGTGGTAGTGCCAGTTTAGGAAAGTCTTTTATGATCATAACGCCACCTGTTGTGCGCGGCCATGGATGGACCGCCGCTGCGGGTGCTGCTCTCCGGGGCTGATAGTAGCTGGGATGGTGTCGCTCCCCACAGGCGGAGCGGGATTACCCCAGGGAGGATGATGGAGGATGGACGAGGGTGGTGAGAGTCCCTGTTGGTGCTGCAGCGCTGGGCGACGGCACTGGCAAATGAGAGGCAGAGGCAGGGGCTGCAGTTCCAGGTCTTTTACTCACAAGTAGTTCAGGCGCTGCCCCAGAGTACCGATCTCTGCCACGATGGACCCCAGCTGATCCTGGATAGTCGGTGGTCACCGCCGGTGCCTGTGAAAGTCTTTCTAGTGAAGTGTCCCTCGGTTGCTATCCGAAACCTGGGTCGAACCTCAAGCTCCAAGCCACGGGTCCCACGAAGAGAGAGAAACACTCCACTCCAGTTGTCTGTGCGAGATGTTATCCCAAGCTGTGCCCGGGAAGGTCTGCTCTAGTGTGATGGTTGTGCCTACTTCTACCCCATGTGGTGCCCGCCCCCAGTGGTTGTCCTAGTGACTGGGAAAGTTCCATGCTTCGTGATGGCTAACTATCCTGTCTGCCATAGTCCAACCCCCTGTGGGAAGGCACCTTGCTGTTGTACGTGTGTGTTTTTGAAGGCACCGGCAGGTTAACCCCCTCCTAACCTGTGATAGATATTACCCCTGAAAAGTGGTGTAATATCCTGTGGCGCCTGAATCCCAGGGGCGCCACATTATGATCAGCGGGGTTCCCTCTCTTATCTGTTGGTTAGCGGGGTCCTCTCTCTCTCCTGTAAAGCTGAAGCTTTTATTGTCTGTGGGCTCCTCTCTCCCCTGAAGAGTGTAAGCTTTTATTGTCAGTGAAGTCCTCTCTCTTCTGTAGTGTGTAAGCTTTTATGGTCAGCGGGGTCTTCTCTCCTGTAAAGCATAAACTCTTATTGTCAGTGGAGTGCTCTCACACCTATACAGTGTAAGATCCTATCATCAGCGGGGTTCTCTCTCTCCTGAAGAGTATAAGCTACTATGGTCAGCGGGGTCCTCTCTCTCTCTTTCTGCTGTAAATTGTAAGCTCTTCTGGTCAGCATGGTTATCTTTCTCCTGTAGAGTGGAAGTTTCTATTGTCAGTGGTATCCTCTCTCTCACCTGTATAGTGTAAGCTGTTATGATCAGCGGGACTCTCTCCCGCTCCCCTATAGAGTATAAGCTCTTAAGAGCAGAATGATTCTCTCTATTATGCAAATTAATTTATTCTTTGCGTATCAAATTTTGGGTGAAAATTTTGTCGACGTAGATGAAATCGAATTTCAAAATATCCACTCATCTCTTTTCATCACCTCTAATATGATAATAATAATATTTATTAATTTATATAGCGCTGTTAATTCCACAGCGCTTTACATACAATGACAACACTGTCCCCATCGGGGCTCACAATCCAGGTTCCCTATGAGTATGTTTTTGGAGTGTGGGAGGAAACCCAGGGAGAACATACAAACTCCTTGCAGATGGTGTCCTTGGTGGCCTTTGAACTCAGGACCCCAGTGCTGCAAGGTTACAGTGCTAACCACTGAGCCACCATAATATGACTTGTATTCAGGGGTGAACTTATCATTGGTGTAGCCTGAGCAGTCGCACAGCGGCCCAAAATATAAGGGGGCCCATTTCTACCTAACAAGAAGGTGGAATTTTGCATTTTTTTGAGTTATTGGACTTTAAAGGGCCCATATATTGTTGCACAAGGGCCTTTTTTGCCTGTGTCCACGAGTGCTTGTATTATACTGGTAAGAACAGATATTTTACACTGATAGCTCATCATCCCTCTGCATGATATTGGTAGATAGGAAGTATGTATTTATAGTATTCCGTGGATTGGCATGAATTATGGAAATGAGCATACAAATTACTGATAATATACATACATGGAATTTTAGTCTGAAATTTAATAGTATATAAAATAAAAATCCCCTATACCTAAATGCAATGTTGGTTATAGGACAGGAATGCAATTAATTGAATAAATGGAATTATTCTTTGCACACTCCTTCTCAAGAGTTTTGATTGATCCATATCACAGCAAAAAGCACTGAAATGTTAAGTGTGTTTCATTTGTATTCTTTGAACAGGTGGTATGATAGTTTTACTTGGATATTAAATCACAAATGAAGACAGAAAAATCCACTTTTCCAGGCAGCATCTTTCAACTAACGCCATTCACTTCTGTGTTTGATAATGAATAATATAGTAAATGCAGTATATTTTGCAGTTCCAAGTACTGGTGATCAGCAGTTATAATGTGCTGTCACATCCACACACACTGATTAAATCTTGTAACAGCACTTTCTTCTGAGTCCCCGGGAATATACAGAGTTTGTCACATATTTAAGATCTATGTAGCATTTGCTTCACACATTTTATACTTTTTACACACGTGTTTGGCTATATTGTTCTACTTGTAAGTATGATGAATATTCACCTAAGCAAGTTCAAAATTCTGTGCTGATTAATTTAATCTAAAGTTTTCTTTCCATGTAAATTTCCTTTACTGTATCCTGTTTTATTGTTATTTTTACTGTATACATGCATAACTCCAGCATTTTCTTTTTTCAGCACTAAAGTGATTCTTCTAATCTAAGGTCCCTGCCCCTGGTCTTATACTCACCTACTGGCAATTCCACCTTTTATCTGCATTGGTCTCAGGCAGTTTGTGAACTGACAGCTGCTCCAGTATTTCATGGTCACTCTTCTGACTCTTCGCAACTTCTGACTGGCCAGAAGTCAGAAGTTACACGTTAAACACTCAATGCAAGTCTATGAGAGCCGTCTTCTGGCCTTGTTTTGCTCTCATAAACTTGCATTCAGTGTTTATGATGTAACTTCTGACTTCCGGCCAGTCAGAAGTTGCAATTCCAAGATGGCGCTGTGGGACTAGAGTGGCACTGATAAAAGTTGACAACACCAGAGGGTGGGTATAAGACCGAGGCAGGGGACGTAGATTAGAAGCACCGCTCCAGCTGTTAAAACAAGAACAACTTTGGAGTGGTGCTTTAAAAAAGATACAGCATGGTCTAAACATAAAAAACACAGTACACTTATCTACCAATTCTTCACCTTTTTTGTACCACTGTCTAGTTCTATTTTTAACATTTTCTGTGGCTAATAATTAGCTACTGGACAAACCCTTTAAGAAATTAAAGGGCTTCTCTGAAAAATGTACTAAAATAAATACAAGTACGTTGTTATTATGCTTTGCTTATATAGCACCAAAATATTCAGTTGCTCTTTACAGAAATTATCATCACTGTCCTCATTGGTGCTCACAATTTAATTCCCTATCAGTATGCCTTTAGAATGTCAAAAAACTGGAGTTCCCAAAGGAAACCCTCACAAACATGGGGAGAACATATAAACTCCTAGCCGATGTTGTCCTTGGTGGGATTTGAACCGATTATCCCAGTGATGTAAAGAAACAAAGTGTTAACCACTGAGCCGCCATGATGCACACAAACATTTTTCTTAATACCTTTATTTGGCAAAAAAGTATGTTTTATCTAGTGCACTCTGCCCATCCTACAATAGGCTGTGTAAACAGCATCTGCGAGACCAAGATATTGCCTGCACTACACTAAAACTGTCAGGCTGACTGAGATGGATGTTCATTCTTAGGCTATGTGCGCACAGTGCGTTTTTCGCTGCGTTTTTGCGCGTTTTTCGGGTGCGTTTTTGGCCTCAAAACTGCAGGACTTTGCTTCCCCAGGAAAGTCTATGAGTTTT
Organism: Anomaloglossus baeobatrachus; assembly: GCF_048569485.1. Taxonomy (NCBI): domain Eukaryota; kingdom Metazoa; phylum Chordata; class Amphibia; order Anura; family Aromobatidae; genus Anomaloglossus; species Anomaloglossus baeobatrachus. Next base: position 470,063,457 of record NC_134354.1, on the reverse strand, counting down.
CATTTTTGCTGTCCGCACACATCTGTTTTTTTTACCTGCGTTTTTGAGTTAAAAAAAAAAATGGACATGTCAGTTCTTTCCTGCGTTTTTCTGCGTTTTCCCCCCATGCAATGCATTTGAAAAACGCAGCAAAACGCAGAGATCAAAAACGCAGCAAAACGCAGCCAAAAACGCACCAAATCGCGTCAAAAACGCATGCGTTTTTTCGACGCAGGTGCGTTTTTGTGCGTTTTTAGCGGCCAAAAACGCACAAAAACGCAGCGTCAAAAAGATGCAGTGTGCGAACGTAGCCATAAGGCCACTTTACACGCGGAGATAAATCATTGGCAGATCTGTGGTTGCAGTGAAATTATGGACATATTGTTCCATTTGTACACAGCCACAAACCTGGCACTGATTGTAAACAATATCACTGCAACCACAGATCTCCGCAGATTTATTTCTGTGTGTAACAGGGCCTTTCGTCAGTTTAAGAAAGGTTTTTGTCTTTTCCTTTAGTCCACTCTGCTCAGGATCCTGCCAGGTTGACTGCATAGTGGAATGCAAGTTCCTGATGCTTGACAGGACAGTGCCCTGACCTGACGTATGTGTCAAGCAGATGCTCTTTACACCGCCCATCCTACTGCGTGTCCTCTGAATTCTAGGATGGCTGCACACTGATTTAGTCCAATAGAAAAAAAAGCAGATGAAACCAGCTCAACGTTTGTCATCAGATGATGCAGGAGCAGGGAAAACCATTATGACCAAACGTATAATCCAAGATAAAAGAAGCAAATTTCAAGCTCCATGAAATTCAAAGTTTTATTGAAAAAAAAAAAAAATAGATTCCTTGCAATGTATAAAGGCAACGCATTCCATCTCTTATTTTAAATGAAAGGGGTGTTAACAATGTGAGACATGTAATGACTGACAATCTGCTCTCCTGAGCTACTTGTATTGCACTGGTAATACCCACTTTAATTTAAAATATGCTCCGGAGGCAGATTCTTGGGAAGATCTATGTCCAGCTCATAGATGTTCACAGTTCATTTACATACTTAGAAAAACTTAGATTTTTCTGGAATAAGACATCAGAATTCAAATATTAAGGTATCATTTTATCAAATGTTATATGACTTGCATGCCCTTATAGATGGCTTAGGGGGGTTGATCTTGCTGACAGGTTCCTTTTAAAAGATGGTGTTTAACTGTATGAAATTTTAATGAAACTTTATTTATATAAAGCTTGAAATATTCCTTGATAATGATATAATTGCCTAACATACACATCCATTGGGGTATTAGTTAAGATGTGAAACAAAAATGTTAGCACTTTAATGAAGTAGAGGAAAGGCCATGTGTCAGATCAAAACTGAGAATACATTTAACTGGGCTCGTTCAGACAAGTGTATTCTACAGACCTGTGCTGTCCGAGAAGAAATCAGACATCACACTGACCTATATAATTTAGTTATTTTGATGACAGTTTCTTGACTATTTCTGCGTGAAAAAGGCAACTTCTACTATTCTCTTCCTAGTATTGGATGAGAATCGTCTAAACGAGTCTAGGGGTGAGCCAAAAAATAAAATCGGATTATTTGTGTAGTATCCAATTTTTTTTCATCCGATTTTTACGGATACATTGACATTATTAACCTAGAAAACTGTATTTGATCATGTGCATTTTAAAATGTTGACATATTAAAATGGTTGCCACACAGACGTTACACGGTCGTCAAACGGTTGTAAAAATGAGACACAAGATGATGGTGAACAGATGACAATATGGATGAAAATGGTCTTTTTCTGGATGGAATTCGAATGGTTTTTCATATGCTCATTTGAACCTGGCCATACACCAAGCCATTTTCATTGATTACTATTGAAACATTTGTTGAACAGGACAGAATGTATAAAAAAATAATGGTTATTGCTTCTTTTATACAACATTTTAACTAAAACAGGATAGCAACAAATGATAACAAATGATGGAAAAAGGAAGTTTACAATAATTAGTGTTGTAGTAAATCTATCAAGTTATGTTTGCTTGTCTTACAAATAATTTTACACTTTAAAGGGGTAATTCAGAGAAATAAAGAAAATGATTCTAATGGCCATGTCCTCATAAAATATAAAGATAACAGCCATAGTGCTGTTCCTCACCCTCATAGTACCTGCAATTTTGTGTAATGCCGGAGCTGCTCCTTGGCTCACCCCCTTCTTTCTGGTACTTTATATTACACACTTCAGGCTTTGCCTACTCTCTGCTGCTAGTAGCTGCCAGTCCCCTTATAATATCTGCTTCTATACAGTCTGAGGCAGTTGGTGTGATGGCGGTATGGCCTGTCCTCTGCTAGCAGCTACCAGCCCGCTTATAGTATCTGCTTCCCTTTAATTTTAGATCAGATACCAGGCCTTCTTATCTCCAACTGAATAGAAGAAGATATTAAGGGGTCTTGCTGTTACTGATAGCATAGAGCAGGCCATGTCCCCTGATGTGTGATGTAAGTCCCAGAAGGAGGGGGTAGCACGAAGGAGCAGCTCTGGCATCACATTGAATTGCAGGTACTGTGAAAGTGGGAAACATCACTGTGGAACATAAGGCCATGGCCATTAGAATAATGCTTTATCTTGCCTGCATACCACTTTAATATTTTACTTTAGTATTTTGACGTGATTGCTTTTTCTGTATTAAATAAATGTTATTTGTCATTTAATTAAAACTGCAGGCAGAGAAGCATTCAATAAGACAATATGGGAGGACTTTGCCATCAACACAGATCAACCAGTGTGGCTTTCTTCTGAAACATGGGAGGAATTAAAAGCATTATCTGCTATTTCGGTGCACTTGAAAAATTTAACTCAGCAGGTAGAGTAAGCAAAGTTTTTGAAATATATGATGATAATGAAGAATTCCTGATAAAATTTATGTGTGCGTAAATATATATATATATATATATATATATAATTGCCTTATTCTCTCTGTCTGTCTGTCTGTCTGTCTGTCTATCTGTCTGTCTATCTGTCTGTCTGTCATGCTCCAAAATTGTGTCCTTACGGTGACACAAAGCTGATTGGCCGCTGGGCTCGCCATGGCCTTCGCCCCCCACACGGATTGGCCGCTCACCCAGGCTGCGCCCCCACACGGATTGGCCAGCCGCTCGCCCAGGCTCCGCCCCCCCCACAGATTGGCCTCTCGCCCCGGCACCCTGCAGGCATTGGCAATTCGGCCACGCCACGCCCCGCCCCCCTCACGCAATGCACGCTAGCTCTGGCCCCGCCCCCTCCCTCCCCCCGCGCATTCCCCGAACTGACACGGCTGTCTCACGGAGGTGAGTACTGTACCCCCCCCGCGCATTCCCCGAACTGACACGGCTGTCACGGAGGTGAGTACTGTACTCTCCCCCCCCCCCCCCCGGCCCCCGCTCGCACGGGAGTGGTGTGGATACGTTGGTAACCATGCTCGCATGGTTACAAGCGCATCAAGGTCCTGCTGCGGCGGAAGATCCACATGCACACACATAACAGCACACACGCAAACATACACACACATCAGATCACACTCACTCTCACACACACCTCACACACACCTCACACACACCTCACATCGCATCCACACACTCACAGCATCGGGCGATATCGCTTGCTTCTCGGCCTCGATACTGTGCTGTTGTGACCTTCCAGGACCTGACGGAGGATCACATGGCCAGAGGCATGTGGTATCTCCGGATGTTGTGAGTGTGAGCGCGTATGTGCGATATCGTCAGTGTCTGTGTGTGTGAGTGTATGCGATCGGGTGTGTGTGAGTGGATGCGATCGGGTGTGTGTGAGTGGATGCGATCGGGTGTGTGTGAGTGGATGCGATCGGGTGTGTGAGTGTCGGCAGAGGAGCACGGCGTGCTGGAGGAGGCTGGGAGCAGAGAGGCTGATCATGGGGAAGGCTGGGAGGGGGAGGCTGATGCTGAGGGAGACTAGGAGGGGAAGGCTGATGCTGAAGGAGGCTGGGAGGGGGAGGCTGGGAGGAAGGAGGCTGGCAGGAGAGAGGCTGATCCTGGGGAAGGCTGGGAAGGGGAGGCTGATGCTGAGGGAGGCTGGAAGGAGAGAGGCTGATGCTGGGGGAGGCTGAAAGGAGAGAGGCTGAGGCTGGGAGGAGAGAGGCTGATGCTGGGGAAGGCTGATGCTGAGGGAGGCTGGGAGGGGAAAGCTGATGCTGGGGAAGGCTGGGAGGACGGAGGCTGGGAGGAGAGAAGCTGATCCTGGGGAAGGCTGGGAGAGGGAGGCTGATGCTGGGGGAGGCTGGAAGGAGAGAGGCTGATGCTGGGGGAGGCTGGAAGAAGAGAGGCTGATGCTGGGGGAGGCTGATGCTGGGGGAGGCTGGGAGGAGAGAGGCTGATGCTGGGGAAGGCTGGGAGGAGAGAGGCTGATGCTGGGGACAGAGAGGAGAGGCTGATGCTGGGAGGAGAGAGGCTGATGCTGGGAGGAGAGAGGCTGATGCTGGGATGAGAGAGGCTGATGCTGGGAGGAGAGAGGCTGATGCTGGGGGAGGCTGGGAGGGGGAGGCTGGGACGAGGGAGGCTGATGCTGATGGAGGCTGATGCTTGGGGAGTCTGATGCTGGGGGAGGCTGGAAGGAGAGAGGCTGATGCTGGTGGAGGCTGATGCTTCGGGAGGCTGATGCTGGGGGAGACTGGGAGGGGAAGGCTGATGCTGAGGGAGGCTGGGAGGGGGAGGCTGGGAGGAAGGAGGCTGGGAGGAGAGAGGCTGATCCTGGGGAAGGCTAGGAACGGGAGGCTGATGCTGAGGGAGGCTGGAAGGAGAGAGGCTGATGCTGGTGGAGGCTGATGCTTGGGGAGGCTGATGCTGGGGGAGACTGGGAGCGGAGGGCTGATGCTGAGGGAGGCTGGGAGGGGGAGGCTGGGAGGAAGGAGGCTGGGAGGAGAGAGGCTGATCCTGGGGAAGGCTGGGAAGGGGAGGCTGATGCTGAGGGAGGCTGGAAGGAGAGAGGCTGATGCTGGGGGAGGCTGGAAGGAGAGAGGCTGAGGCTGGGAGGAGAGAGGCTGATGCTCGGGAAGGCTGATGCTGAGGGAGGCTGGGAGGGGAAAGCTGATTCTGGGGAAGGCTGGGAGGATGGAGGCTGGGAGGAGAGAGGCTGATCCTGGGGAAGGCTGGGAGACGGAGGCTGATGCTGGAGGAGGCTGATGCTGGGGGAGGCTGGGAGCGGAAGGCTGATGCTGAGGGAGGCTGGGAGGGGGAGGCTGGGAGGAAGGAGGCTGGGAGGAGAGAGGCTGATCCTGGGGAAGGCTGGGAAGGGGAGGCTGATGCTGAGGGAGGCTGGAAGGAGAGAGGCTGATGCTGGGGGAGGCTGGAAGGAGAGAGACTGAGGCTGGGAGGAGAGAGGCTGATGCTGGGGAAGGCTGATGCTGAGGGAGGCTGGGAGGGGAAAGCTGATGCTGGGGAAGGCTGGGAGGATGGAGGCTGGGAGGAGAGAGGCTGATCCTGGGGAAGGCTGGGAGACGGAGGCTGGAGGAGGCTGGAAGGAGAGAGGCTGATGCTGGTGGAGGCTGATGCTGGGGGAGGCTGGAAGGAGAGAGGCTGATGCTGGTGGAGGCTGATGCTTGGGGAGGCTGGGAGAGGGAGGCTGATGCTGAGGGAGGCTGGGAGGAGGGAGGCTGGGAGAGGTAGGCTGATGTGGGGTGCGCAGCATGGGGGAAGGTGTACGATGGGGGGTGCGCAGCATGGGGGATGGAGCACGATGGGGGTGCACACCTCCTCCCAAAACACACACACACACCGCCACACACGCACCGCACAACACACCACACACTGGGAACCACAAACACCGCTCTACACAGACACCCACACACACAGACAACGCCGCACACACACACAACACCCAACACACAAATACCGCGGCATACATAAATATACGCACATAGCGCGCAACACACACTGCACAAAACATACCTACCCCCAAAACACACATACGCACTCCACACCCACACAAACCGCGCAACACACACAGCACCACACACAGAACGCTGCAGACACACAGCGCTCCTCAAACAACGCAACACACATACAACACCGCTCTCACACCCCCCACACCCAGACAACACCCAGGACATTTACAGCGCCCCACACAAATACTGGCAACTACACACAACAACATCTATATATATATATATATATATATATATATATATATATATATAAATAACACAAATCATACATTAACTACACAATACGTAAATTCTAGAATACCCGATGCGTAGAATCGGGCCACCTTCTAGTATATATATATATATATATATATATATATATATCTGTGTGTGTGTGTGTGTGTGTGTGTGTGTGCATATAATGCTCCACATTATTTAACACACACCCTTTGAAAAGTAACATTTTAATCAATATTTCACTGAATACAAGAACAGTTTCCAAAATTTTGACAACACTAAGTTTATGGATCATTTTTGTAACCCATGAAATGAAAGGTTAAAAATATAACTTTCATTACGTAATCATCAGTTTTACTCAAATTAGTTGATGCAAAAATGTATACACCTCACATAAAAAAAACTTTTACATCTACTATTTTGTACAACCTCCATCATTTTTAAAGACAGCACCAAGTCATCTAGGTGTGCAATCAACAAATTACAACACCTATCTTTTTCTATTTTTCAACAACACCCTCTTTTAAAGCCTGGATGCTGGATGGAAATTGGTGCTCAACATGTCTCTTCAGAATTTCCCATAGGTTTTACAGTTGGGTTCAAATCAGTAAACTGAATAATTTACACCCTGTTCTTCTTCAGAAATGTAACTGTGTGTGTTTTCGATCATTGTCATGTTGGAAACATGCACGTCTACCAAGGGCATGGAGTGATGGTAGCATCTAGTACATCTGTAAATTAATGATACTATCAATAAAATATAACTACCTGACATCTGGAGCACTCATGCAACCCTACATGAGGGCACAACCACCACTGTAGGAACCATGCATTTAGAAAAAATGCAGGTCTACCATGGCACATATTGATGGTAGCATCTCCTCTTTCAGTACAGAGCAGTACATCTGTGAATTCAAGACACCATCAATGAAATGTAGCTCTTCTACACCAGCAGCATTCATACAGCCCAATATAAACTCAGAATTCCACCATGAGGTTTCACTGTAGACATCATACATCATTCTAAATTCATTTTTTTAAAGCACCTATAGCAGGGAAATAAAAAAGCTGGAGTGGTGCTTTAAATATAAGTCTCCTGCCCCTAGTCTTATACTCACCCTAAAAGCCGAAGCAACGACGTCGCTAATGAGGCCGGATGTGCATCACAAATTCAGTGACCCCAACGACATCTCATTAGTGATGTCATGGCGTCTAAGGCCCCCTTTAGTCCTGACAACATTTTGGAAATTGTCCTTATATCCAGAGAGTTATTGATTAAAATGTTACGTTTCAAAGGGGGTGTACTCATCTATGCTTTGTGTCAGTGTGTATATATGTATATATATATATATATATATATATATATATATATATATATATATATATATAGTACAGACCAAAAGTTTGGACACACCTCCTCATTCACAGCATTTTATTTTCATGACTCTAAAAATTGAAGATTCACATTGAAGACATCAAAACTATGAATGAAAACATGTGGAATGAAATACTTAATAAAGTGTGAAACAACTGAAAATATGTCTTATAGTCTAGGTTCTTCAAAGTGGCCACCTTTTGCTTTGATTACTGCTTTGCAATCTCTTAGCATTCTCTTTATGAGCTTCAAGAGGTAGTCACCAGAAATGGTCTTCCAACAGTCTTGAAGGAGTTCCCTGAAATGCTTAGCATTTGTTGGCCCTTTTGCCTTCAGTCTGCGGTCCAGCTCACCCCAAACCATCTTGATTGGGTTCAGGTCTGATGACTGTGGAGGCCAGGTCATCTGGCGTAGCATCCCATCACTCTCCTTCTTAGTCAAATAGCCCTTACACAGCCTGGAGGTGTGTTTGGGGTCATTGTCCTGTTGAAAAATAAATGATGGTCCACTAAAAGCAAACCGGATGGAATAGCATGCCGCTGCAAGATGCTGTGGTAGCCATGCTGGTTTGGTATGCCTTCAATTTTAAATAAATCCCCAAAAGTGTCACCAGCAAAGCACCCCCACACCGTCACACATCCTCCTCCACGCTTCACGGTGGGAACCAGGCATGTAGAGTCCATCCGTTCACCTTTTCTACAAAGACACGGTGGTTGGATCCAAAGATCTCAAATTTGGACTCATCAGACCAAAGCACAGATTTCCACTGGTCTAATGTCCATTCCTTGTGTTCTTTAGCCCAAACAAGTCTCTTCTGCTTGTTGCCTCTCCTTAGCAGTGGTTTCCTAGCAGATATTTTACCATGAAGGCCTGCTGCACAAAGTCTCCTCTTAATAGTTGTTCTAGAGATGAGAAGGTGTGTCCAAACTTTTTGTCTGTACTGTATATATATATATATATATATATATATATATATATATATATACTGTATATACTATACATATATACTATATATATGTATATATATATATATATATATATATATATATATATATAATGTTTTTGTTTTAGCCGAAAGATCACGTAGATATGGGTCAATAACCTCCCTCCATTTTTTGCATGAATACATTTACAGTCCAACCTATTTTTTTGTATATGTAGATATACAAACACAGAAAACGGTGCATTTGTAGCTGTGGTGCATATAAATGGATACCGACATTTGCAAAATAAATATTGTATTACAGGCATTTATCATAAGCAAAAAAAAATATGACATCTGTCATAGCTAGACATTGCTCAAACAAATGTCGTTTTTTTTTGTATAAAAGTTGTCCTTGTCACATTATTGATAAATCTGTCTTGTTCTCCGCAGTTATGTTGGATTTTAAACATTTCTTACAAGATGCTAGAATGTAACGTGAACATAATTGCCAATGGAAACACATCAGTTTTGGCAACTTATGGTGCTAATTTTAGCCCTAATTGATCACAACTTGTACAGGAAGTGGAAGTAGAGAGACTGTTGATTGCAATCATGAGAGTTTTGCTGATGATGATTTCACAGACATTTGACATTGGTACAGTAACAGTGCATTATAGCTCTAGACTAGACCATTTGTTAATCAGTGTTTTCCATGTATTGGCTCATTTGAGCAAGAGTGTCATGAGCAGCAGAGTTGGTAAACCAATTATTGATCTTTTTTTAAATTTCTTTTTGTTTCTGGCCTATCTTCAGCATTGGCCATCAAATAAAATCAGTAAGGTAGATTGGCCATCAAATAAAATCTTAAGTACCTTAGGCACCCGCACTGATCAGTTATTAGATCAAGCCATAGCTAAATCATGTACAGTATACAGCAGATGCCTTATGAAACAATTAGACTTGATTGGTGAGGGGGGAAAGTGGACCCCCTTTGATTTTATACTTATGTCTTATCAGCTGTCAGAGTATAATGTGTATGGCACCTTGTGATTCGACAGATAATGTCTAGGTAGAGAAGAATCAGGCCTGTTAAATGTCCAATGGCCGATACCTCTGCACTCTGAGAGATATGTCCCTGTTAGTGGAATCTGGCAGTGGCTCTCACTGAGGACAGAAGAGTGATCACATCAACGGAGTGTTCCTATGTTTTTGAAAAGTCGGAAGAGATAGGTGTCAGTGAAAAGATCAATTGCTGACAATTATCTAATGTGTACGGGGACGAAAAAAATAGGTTATCAATATAACAGTACTGGACAACTCCTTTACAGATTATATATTTGATATTAAAAATACATTTGTGCGTTGCATATTAAAGGGTTTTACAGTTTTAGAAAACTATAGTTCTCATATTTCCTCTACTGTTAAATAACAGACACATATATTTCTCACCTATCCTCGGCCTAACGCCAGTTTCCCACCATTTTTACTTTGTCGCTGACTTGGTTGTAGAGTGACGTTACATTGACAGCTGAATTTGCCAGTACAGCTGACCAGTGGGCTTAGCGGCATGTGCTGTCCAGATTGGCTGGGCAACTGAGCTTATTGATTGGCTCCACCGGTGATGTGATCTGTTGACTTGACATCACTGCTGCTGCTATAGCACTGAGACAAAAGCAAAGGTAGAGAGCCTGTACTGGACCCTGGGAGGGTGAATATTATCTGATCCAGTTACTTCACATCTTGGGAAACATATGAGGTGCTCTATTCTAAAAATGAAAAACCCCTTTAAGCACAATCTTTACTTAACATTTTATTTTTTATAGAACATGGAATACCAAGATTGCAGCAGTGATCTTTGCTTATTTATTAAGAATAAAAAGTATTTGCATTTGTTATCTAAACAAAAAAATAGGAAAAAGAGCTCTAGGAATCATTAAGATAAGCATACTGTACTTAATTCTAATTATTAATATTTATAATTTAACACCCAGAGAAAATAATGCATTTAGATAAAATCGTCAAATAAGAAATGTATAAATTGGGTTGCAATGATAATGTACACTACTACACCTCTTGTTCTTTAAGATACTGTCATAGAGATGTTATAAAATCCATAGGATATCTCTGGATAGGGCACATATCCACCCTGTGAAGCAATTATTTAATAATTTGGAGTAATGTGTAACTATAGTATTACAGAGAATAATCTCTAAAAACACTTTTTATTGATATGTATTAAAATGCACAAAAGGGCCAAATGTAAGGGATTAAAAACTAGAAGAAAAAAAAAACAGGAAACAAAACACATTAAACTAAGTGAATACCAACCCCTAGTGAGGTATATAGATACAAAATAACTGGCCCTAGTAAGCCCTGCTCCTTGAGCCTGCCTGACTGTGGAGGTTGGTACTTTAGACCTGTGCAAGTGACGCCCCAGCTCAATGCGGACTGTCTCTATCAAGACCTAATGGTAATGGGTCCTAAAAGGCAAGAAGATATTGACCAAGTAATATTACATGCTACACCACAGCACGTGTAGCAAAAAGATATCCACAAAGTGATGTTACACTCTTCAGTATTTGTAGCCACCATACATATCAGAAAGATATATCGCCAGTCAAAAATTAAATGTGCTATCCACCTGGTAATGCCGCTAGCAATAAAAAGATAAGATGCTTATATAATTTATAACATCAGCCACAGTTCATATTATAGAAATGATGTCTCCTACAGGGGGAAAATAAGTATGTGATAAATTGCCGATTTTGCAAATATTGGCACACTTGACATTGTTCCAGAGAATGAACTATTTGTCCCAGAAAATCATTGCAATTACAGATGTTTTGTTATATACAACATGTTTATTTCCCTTGACTGTATTGGAATAACAAATAGAAAAAACGGAGGAAAAAAAATAATTTCACACAAAACCACCCAAATCCGGACACAATTGTTGGCATCTTTCAAAATTGTGTGTAAACAATATTGTTTCAAGCATGTGAGGCTTGCTCAAATTCACCTGTCGCAAGCAACAGGTGTGGGCAGTATGAAAATCACACCAGAAATCAGATAAAAAGGGAAGAAGTTGACTTAATCTTTGCATTGTGTGTCTGTGTGTGTCAAACTAAACATGGAGAACAAAAAGAAGAGAAGAACTGTCTGAGGACTTAAGAATCAAAATTATTGAAAAATATCAACATTCTCAAGGTTACAACTCCATCTCCAGAGATCTTGATGTTCCTTTGCCCACAGTGCGCAACATAATCAAGAAGTTTACAACCCATGGCACTATAGCTAATCTCCCTGGAAAGCAGAGAATAATTGATGAACATTTGCAACGCACAATATTCCGGATGGTGGATAAGCAGCTCCAATACAGCTCCAAAGAAATTCAAGCTGTCCTGCAGGCTAAGGGTGCATCAGTAAGAGCACGAACTATGCATTGACATATGAATGAAAAGAAATGCTATGGCAGAGACCCAGGAGGAATACACTGCTGACAAAAAGACATAAAAAAGCTTCAGCCTATAAAAATGTACTTGAGTAAGCCAAAATCCTTCTGGGAAACCTCTTGTGGGCATAAGAGATAACGATACAGCATTTTGGTAAAACACATCATTCTATTATTTGCCAAAAAATTGAATGAGGCCTGAAAGAAAACAACACAGTATCTACAGTCAAATATGGTGGAGGTTCAAAGATGTTCTGAGGTTGTTTTGCTGCCTCTGGCATTGGGTACTTTCAGTGTGTGCAAGGAATCATGACATCTTAATATTACCAAAGCATTTTGGGTTACAATGTAGTGACCAGTGTCAGAAAGCTGGGTCTGTGTCCTAGGTCATGGGTCCTCCAGCAGAACAATGACCACAAACATACTTCATGAAGCACCCAGAAATGGATGGAAACAAATCGTTGGAGCTCTGAAGTGGCAGCAATGCGTCCAGATCTAAATCCCATTGAAGACCTGTGTAAAGATCTTAAAATTGCTGTTGGGAAAAGGCAATTTCAAATATGAGAGACTTGGAGCAGTTTGTAAAAGAAGAGTGGTCCCGAGGTATAAAAGCTTGTTGATGGTTATAGGAAGTGATTAATGGCAGTTATTTATTCCAAAAGGTGTGCAACCAAAAATAAAATAGAGAGAGTCAACAATTTTGTCTGGCCCATGTTTGGAGTTTTTTGTGAAATTATGTTCAATTTGAATCTTCTTTTCTGTTTTTTTTTGTTTGTGCAGTTCCAATACACACAAAGGCTATTTGCACATGTGTGCGTATTGCATGCATTTATGCTGCGTTTAGCACTGTAGCATAAATGCATGCATCTTGCGTCCCCTGCACAATCTATGAAGATTGTGCATAATCCGTGCGCACAATGCTTTTTTGAATGCAGCGATTTGAGTGTCAAAAATTTGACAAAATCTCTGCGTTCAAAAATGCAGCATGTCACTTCTTTCGTGTGCTTTGGATGCAGCTCCCACTCTGTCTATGGGAGAGGCTGCATCCCGAGCGCATGATATCGGCATTTTTTCTGCAGAAACACTGCATCCATTATGCATTGTTTCTGTAGCGATTTGAAGCACACATGAGCTGTCAAATCACTGCAGCATTTTCTGCAGTGACACGACACAATGTGCGCACACAGCCAAAGGAAGTAAACAAAAAAGTGTAACTGCAATAATTTTATGGGAGAAACACTTCATTTTCTGGAACAATTTCAAGGGTGCCAACACTTTGGGCCATGACTCTACAGATAGACGGACAGTTAGTGCTGTCAGTTGGTTAATGTAAACAAATAGTGATGGGCGATCTCCCCGATGGTCTGCATCAGGAGCCTCGCCTGATCGTTTAGTAAATATCGAGATAACACGATCTTGTGTCCGATCACCAAACTCGGGGTTTATAGTTATGGTATGGGTCGGGGGAAGGCTGTAAAATAAAGAATATAGTTAATAATATACATTGTCATTATACTTACAGGTCCCGTGATGCATCCTGCAGACTCTGTCTCCCAGCCGCTTCTGAGTCCGATTATTTCTGTGCCCCCGGGTTAAAGGAGCTTCCATGCCATCATAGCCATGTGACCAGTTGTAAATGTTGTATAGACATTGGCTTACAGACTGGTCCTCACTGTCAGCCAGCTTCTCGCTCTGTACAGAGCGATGTAGCACAGCTGATCATGCTCTCTCTGCTTCTCACTTTGTACAAACTGTGTCTGTACAGAGTGATGAAGCAGAGATTAGTACCATCTGAGAATACAAAGCTGGTATTAACTCCTTTATTACCCAGCGTGCCACCACCTTCAGGGCCGCTGGACGAGCTGGATTAGGCACCTGGAAATGGCACTAAGAAACATTGCGCCATTTCAAGGGGCGGCTGCGGCTGCCAAAAATCCCAGCCCCCAGCTGCCTGGCTTTACCTAACTGGCTATCAAAATACGGCAGGAACCCACACATTTTTTTTTAAATTATGTGGTTAAATAATTAAAAAAAAAATGGGCTTTCTTGTATTTTGAGTGCCAGCCAATGTAAAGCCAGGCAGATGGGGGTGGCAGCTCGTAGCCGTCCGCTTTATCTGCGCTGAGAATCAAAAATACCGCGGAGCGCTACGTCATTTTTTTTAATTATTTATTTATTTTTATACAACTGTATATTGTGTATGTATATATACAGTACAGACCAAAAGTTTGGACACACCTTCTCATTCAAAGAATTTTCTTTCTTTTCATGACTATGAAAATTGTAGATTCACATTGAAGGCATCAACACTATGAATTAACACATGTGGAATGAAATACTTAACAAAAAATTGTGAAACACCTGAAAATATGTCTTATATTTTAGGTTCTTCAAAGTAGCCACCTTTTGCTTTGATTACTGCTTTGTACACTCTTAGCATTCTCTTGATGAGCTTCAAGAGGTAGTCACCGGAAATGGTTTTCACTTCACAGGTGTGCCCTGTCAGGTTTAATAAGTAGGATTACTTGCCTTATAAATAGGATTGGGACCATCAGTTGTGTTGTGCAGATGTCTGGTGAATACACAGCTGATAGTCCTACTGAATAGACTGTTAGCTGCTTTTTTCTTGCCATAATACAAATTCTAAGTAAAGAAAAACGAGTGGCCATAATTACTTTAAGAAATGATGGTCAGTCAGTCCGAAAAATTGGGAAAACTTTGAAAGTGTCCCCAACTGCAGTGACAAAAACCATCAAACGCTACAAAGAAACTGGCTCACATGAAGACCGCCCCAGAAAAGGGAGACCAAGGGTCACCTGTGCTACAGAGGATAATATTATCTGAGTCACCAGCCTCAGAAATCGCAGGTTGACAGCAGCTCAGATTAGAAACCAGGTCAATGCCACACAGAGTTCTAGCAGCAGACACATCTCTAGAACAACTGTTAAGAGGAGACTTTGTGCAGCAGGCCTTCATCGTAAAATAGCTGCTAGGAAAACACTGCTAAGGAGAGGCAACAAGCAGAAGAGACTTGTTTGGACTAAAGAACACAAGGAATGGACATTAGACCAGTGGAAATCTGTGCTTTGGTCTGATGAGTCCAAATTTGAGATCTTTGTATCCAAACACCGTGTCTTTGTGCGACACAGAAAAGGTGAACGGATGGACTCTACATGCTTGGTTCCCATGGACAAGGAGGTGTGGGGGTGCTTTGCTGGTGACACTGTTGGGGATTTATTAAAAATTGAAGGCATACTGAACCAGCATGGCTACCACAGCGTCTTGCAGCGGCATGCTATTCCATCCGGTTTGCGTTTAGTTGGACCATCATTCATTTTTCAACATGACAATGACCCCAAACATACCTCTAGGCTGTGTAAGTTCTATTTGACTAAGAATTAGAGTGATGGGGTGCTACGCCAGATGACCTGGCCTCCACAGTCACCAGACCTCAACCCAATCGAGATGGTTTGGGGTGAGCTGGACCGCAGAGTGAAGGCAAAAGGGCCAACAAGTGCTAAGCATCTCTGGGAACTCCTTCAAGACTATTGGAGGATCATTTCCGGTGACTACCTCTTGAAGCTCATCAAGAGAATGCCAAGAGTGTGCAAAGCAGTAATCAAAGCAGAAGGGGGCTACATTGAAGAACCTAGAATATAAGACATATTTTCAGTTGTTTCACACTTTTTTGTTAAATATTTCTTTCCACATGTGTTAATTCATAGTTTTGATGCCTCCAATGTGAATCTACAATTTTCAGAGTCATGAAAACAAAGAAAACTCTTTGAATGAGAAGGTGTGTCCAAACTTTTAATCAGTACTGTATATATGTATATATATATATATATATATATATATATATATATATATATATATATATATATATTTATATA